>NC_067286.1:52101002-52401002 GCF_020740795.1 Apus apus | reverse complement strand
AAAGGTCACAAAAGAAGTCTGGGGGTGAGCTGAGCATTTGGTGCAGGCCTTTGGGATCTTGATGTTCTGACATATATACTAAATTGCATTTACTGATCAGGCTGTGTAAGAATAGTAAATGTGGGTAGCCTCAGTGTTTGTAAATAATCATCTTCAATTGCTTGTAGTGGTTATGTCCTGGGTTTTTTATTCTTTTCATATGTAGTTCTAAAGACTATTTAGGCATTACATGAATTACACAAAACTCAAATTGTTAATGCAGGATTTTTTTTAAAAATTATGCTAATTCATTTCCATAACATTATATACCAAAATTCATATGTAGAACAAAGCAAAACTACTCTGTATTTACTTCATCCAGTATTTTTGCAAGACAGAATAAAATATGTAATGAGTCTGGCAAGGCATTCCAGATTGACGTAATAGTGATGAAAAAAACCCCACCAACATTTCAGTGATATCACATAAAATGATGAAAACAATGTTTTGTATTTAAGACTGGAGTGGTGTTTAAGAATTCAAACGGCTGATTTTGGCAGACATCTAATTGTAATACTGTAGCATCGCTGCAGGCAATTTTCTTTGATTTAATTAGATGAACTGTGGTATTTTTTTCTTTTTGCAAAAAGGCTTTATTATGTAGAAATGAAATATGTATAAATTTAATTTTTAATTTTGTCACTACAGAGTAGGAAGGAATAAGCTGATTCTTTTAATTTACCCTCTTTGTTTAAGAAAAAAAATATTAAATTAATCTTAATACAAATGTTTATGTGTAATTGATTTGAGTTTTGCACTCCAGTCAGGAGTGACAGAGTTAAGATTACTCTATGTTTCTTCAGAATTGAATCTGCTGCAACCATCTTTCAGTGTGTTAATACAAACTATTGGAAGCCTCAATTATGTTATTTTTCCTCCAGACTACAATAATATTACCACTTAAATCAGAGTTTGGACTAGGAAATATATCAATCCAGAAGATTTACTCTGCCATTTTTCTTTGTGCATTATTCATTTGTCCTTTTTTTTTACGTAGCTGTCTATTAAGTTTAACTCCAAAACCTAAATAATTACCAAAAATTCTCTTTACTACTTATTTCAGCTTTTTTGTGGGAGGAGATAATTTTGAATAAATTGTAAGCAATTAAAATTACAGGTAATAATTATTCACATATCAGTTTTCAGGGAGATCTTCCTCACTGTTTCAAATCAGTGGGCCATTTCAGTTTCCCAGATCTCAGCATGACCTTTTAATGTCCAAAATCTAAACCTTGGTATTTATTAAATTTTCAAATAATGATTGATGTGAGGTTTGAGGATTGATTTTCAAAATTCTGCAGAAGCATCCTTGTGCTTCTCTCTGAAACCAAATGAAGGCAAAATTCAACAATCCAGCTTCATACAGGGTAATGAAAAATTTCCTCTCACTTCCTTTGGGAGACAACATTTTACTGTGTGTGTTAAGACAGCTGATTCAGGAGGTCTTGAAATAAAGGATAGATCATCCACTGGTTTCAGCACTGAGACTGAGGTTTTCCCTTGTGTTTAAGCTGTGGCTTTTACTCCATGAAAACTCAATATTTTTTTTTTACTAGCCTTACACAGGTATTTTCCTTCTAGTGCTGGTGGGGATGCTAAGAATGTTAATTGAATTATCATCTGCTGTCAAATTTCTGCAAAAATAACTTTAGAGTTTCTTTTTCTTTTTCTTTGTGTTTTTTTGGTTTTTTTTTCATTGCTTGCCTTTGAACAGTGATAGATTTTATGACTTTTAGGTTCCAAAAAATTAGTCGGCATTTGTTAGATTTAAATAGACTTAAAAAAAAGTCTCAAGTTAGAATAAAATATTACGTGCCAGTATTTTAAACACAAAAATTTCAGGTTATATTCTTTAAGTGGTTTGTTTTCACAACCTATCTCAAACAAATTAATATATTAACAATTCTCATTCTGTGTAGCTAAATTCAGAGCTTTTTCTTTCTTTTTTTTTTTTGTTGTTATTTGCTATTTTGGTGTTGTGAATGAAAAAAAAACCTCTAAGTGATAAACACTGTGTGCTTCCGCTTCTTAAAAAACATTTTTTTTCCTTTCATCTGATGAAATATCAGATGTCTTCTCAAAAAATCCCAAATCCAATTTTTTTTTTTCAGTTCATGTAGTACTAGAGAGTCTTAACTCTACATGAGATTGAGTTTTAAAGTGGAGCCAAATATAGGACTAAGTTGTTCACTGGTATAAAAGAAAGAGAAAGTAACTTCAGAATCTCTTATTTCTGCTAAAAATAAGAAACACCTTGCTCCAGATTGCTCAACATCATTCAAATTTTTTTTTTTTTAATTTTAAAATTTTTTTTAGTAGGAATAAGGAGAGATGATTTTGTGGAGCCAGGAGAAATTTTCTTTATGGAATAGAGTGTCTCTTCATCTATTCCAGCCAGATTCCCCATGTCTTAGCCTCTACAATGAGCAGAGAAAAGCGGGTGCTGGAGCAAACGCGTTTTTTAAAAAAAATTAATACCAGGGAGAGGGAATTGGGACTGAAAAGTTTTGTTCTGGGCTAGTGGCAGCTCTTATAAAGGGCATTTCTGCTTTTGTTTTCTTTCAGAAGGAATCCAAACCATATTTGCAGTGTAGATAGTTTGCATGTGCACTGATGTGAACTGAGATCAGAATGTGAACCGCCAGTAAAATGTGCTACAATATAATCTGCTTTACTGAGGAGTTGTAAGGAGTAATTATTGTTTGCAAAGCTCTTTGAGTTCCCCAGAAGAAAGATGCTATAAAAGTACAAAATACTGTTGTTATTATTATTATAAACTTCTAAATGCCAAAAACTAGGCAGTAATAATAGAAGTGCTGAAACAACTTTAACAATAGTGATGTGAACACATTAAGCTGTAATAGAGCCAGAGTCAACTAAATCAATCAAGTAGGCCTTGCAAACTGCTTGTTAGGACAAAACTGCAACTTTTCTAAAATAAATACAAGAGCAGATTCTCAGCTGGTGTAAATTAGCCCAGCTCCAGTGGACTCAGAGACTTGGATTTAAAATGAGAGTTGGAATTTTTAAATTTTATTTTACTTTTATTTTCTTGCTGCCATTGTTCGTCTGTGCATAAGTGTCTGTGTGTGTCAATGTGCATGTGTTTGGATATGCATGCTGCAAAACCACCAGCGCTGACAAAATTTATATCAGCTTAGGTTGGGAGAAAAGCCAAAGTTATGACAATTAAGTTTCATTTCGAACAGGAAAAGCCTTTTTTCTTGCTACCCCTACACAGGTGAAGTTCTGAAATTGTTTTTTAGATCTGACTTGTGCTCTGTATAAAATACCTCAGCATCAGTCTTTGTGGGTATAACACATAACGTCTGAAGAGAGGATGTTTTTGTAAAGCAGAAAAGGGACCATGAGAAAGTACATTCAGTTGTGTAAAAGTAGATGTTACACACTGCTACTTACTGCTCTTCTCCTTCCTTTCATTGACTCTTGCCCTGACTCTTTACAATCTTTACAAGACCATCAAATAAAATTACCCAACCAACAATTTAAAATGATAAGGAAACTGATTTTGCAGAAGATCAAACTGACTTTTCAAAATATTTTGAAGCAGCTTCAATTAAGTGCTTTTTCTTACTGTTTTAAAGCAGTCTCAAAACCTGCTTACATCTTTCTTTTAGAAAGTAGTCAGTCAACATGTTAATGTCATAATCTGCACCAATTGTGTACATCAACTTGTGATCCTTCAGAAAGATAGTATATAAAGCATATATGATTAAATATGTCTGAATTAATAGCTCATTGCCATGATGAATGATCTTTGTTCCTGGAAACAAAATATTTTTCATGTATCTATTATGAAGATAAAATATACTGACTTACATTGTCAGCTAAACTTATGTAGGCAAAAAGAACAGGGAAAGTAAGAGTAAGGAAATTGAAACTCAGTACTGGCTTTGTAACTGATTTCCTTATCTTTCTCTCAGTCTTCATCTCCTTATGTGTAAAATAAGGATCTTAACACCCAAATTACTCATTGCTACACTGATTATAAAAGAGAGAGAGTTTGAGTCTCCATGCTTTCTGAAAAGGGTTTCACATCTTCAATTTCAGAGCTAGTTCTAGACCAGCGAGAAAACAGGTGTGGAGGAGGAGATAAAATCCAAAATGGCAAAGAATATGTATTTTGAACCATGACTCTATGACTGATATGGTATGAACCCCAACTCCAAATCCAAGCGGATGTTTCAGATCCATGTTTGAATATTACAGCTTGAGACCATGCAGAGTTCTAAGAAACTTATTATAATTTATTATTAATAGGAGTAATGACTGATATTGTTGCATTATTTAATAATTGCACTAATTTCACTATTTAATAATAATTATTATTTGCACATGCTGATCAGGTAGTTAAGATTCTTTTCCATAAGAAATGCAAATAGAGATTAACGAGTGATTCATAGCAAGTAAGATAATTTGAAAAATTTTCCCCCTGCATTTAAGCATCATTTATTTGAGTGATCCTTGGTATTAGCACTGTAGGCTGAATTGCTCAGTAGTGAAATCACTACTGAAATCACAAGAATTGTTTCTTTGTCCAAATTACTGGAGCATAGCTTGCACAATGCTTGTTAGCTCTTTATCTTGACAGCTGAGACTGTAATCCCTTTACATCAAGATTTGTGTTCCTTATAAATAATTAGATTTCTTGTACAAGTCAGTAACAAAAATCAATAACAATCTATTGTGCAAGTATTTCTGGAAAATAAATATTGATAAAATGTGTTCTAGAAATATTTGATAAAGTCTCTAATTTCTGTAAATAAGCACTATGGATGCTGAACATAATACCTATTCTTTGAGTAAAACAGGGAGAAAAACAGCCAAAGAATGGTAAACATAGTTAACATTTCTTTTAGTCATAAAAGTATTTTCCTGAAATATAAAATTTATATAAAGCTTTTTTAATTGCAGACAATCTCTAATTATCTTCTTGGTACTTAGTGTGGTGAGCTTTCTGTCTCATGGCTGGCATGGTGACTCTAAGCTTTTTGTACTCCTAGGATATATACAAATTAAAAATTAATGTGTTGGATATTAATTTATATAATACATCAGTTTTTGTTTTTCCACCATCTTCACATGTAAGTAATTAAAGAGAACTGCACTATCCAGGTAACAACATCAAATAATTGTTTAAATATTTGTAGAATCTTACAGAAAACCTTATCTGTCCCTCTGACTAGCTTTCATGATGTAGGCCTAAGTTACAGTCGATCTGTGATCAGTTTGTTTTAGAGTTATTTATTTTCCTTCGTGGGACAAATTCTGCAATATGCAGCAGCAATAGCATTTGGGGAAAGTTCTGCTTATGTAGAAGGTTTTCTGTTTGGGCAGACACTGCTCAGTATATAATTAGCAGTGTCCATTCTTGTTTTTATAAGAAACATTTCAGTAATTAGATACTCTTTAATTAAGTTAACTATGTTCTCATACTGAGGGTTTTTTTGGTGCACTCTTCCTCAGGAAAGTGAGATAACAAGCAGCTGAGACTTACTTTCTTTTTCTGCGGCAGTTCTTCCAACTTCCACTCCCTAATAATTCAGTGCTCCCCTTTTAAAGACTTTAGTGCAATTTTAAAAATTTTTTTTTTATAGCTTGTGTCACCACTGCTACCATCAAGATTCCTCTTTCAATAAGATGCTGATTGGATGAATATGGCTTCCAGTAACTCAGCCTTTGTTTTGTAAAAACATTATTACAACATTGTATAACACTTTAGAAATGTTTCAAATTTAGGCTGGCGTGGTGACTTAGCAGACTAGGGGGCTAACATATGGAGTCTGCTACACACTAGAGACTGTGGTTTTATTGCTGGCACCACTAGTCAAGTCAGGATTAGCAACCATGGTATTTTCAGCAAGATCTGAGATCACAAGGCCTCAGGTGTGGTTACCTAACCCGTGCCAGAAGTAGGAGAAATATTGACAGGTGAAAATAAAGATTGATTTAGTGTAATGAGAGGGATACTTTTTCTATAAGGGCTACTTGTTTCTTAGGATTAAATAATTTCCTTTTTTTTTTTTTTTTTTTTTTTTTTCATTAAAATAAACAAGCTGTTCAAAATTCAAAACATACCCAAAGTGGTAGCCCTTACTGGATGCAGAGCCATCCATCCGGACTGTGACCCTGAGTAAGATACCACTGGCACTTCTACTTGTTCTCAGCTACTGCTGTGAATGTGCCAGACCTTGAAAAACAATTTCAGTAGCAAGCAAACAAGCAAATAAACAAAAAGATTCCTTTTCATATGAATTCACAGTGCGGGCAGGATCCCAAGTAAGATGTGTCTCATCTTGGGCCTGTCTCTGCTGTTGAAAATCAGAGAAAAGAAGAACAGCTTCATCGGGAAAGACAAGCTGGCTGAGAGTGGGAAAGATATGCTTTAGGTGTTGATTATAGTATAATAACTAATGGTGAGATTTCAATAGAAAATAAAAGACCGCATCTGTAGGAGAAAATGGATCCCATTGAAGAGCTGCACAGAGCCTTCTTTTTGTTTAATGTCAAAAGTACATGGTGACAATATCAGAACAAAATTAAAATAAGAGGGGGAAGACATTCTCTATCTTTAAAAAAAAAAAGAAAAAAGAAAAAAGAAAAGTGGCAGTTAAAGCCAATAAAGTCCTTTATTTGAATGCCATTAGTGGGTTTGGCAGCCATCCGCACCATCTACTTCAGAGGAGCACTGCACAGATTAAGAGAGGCTGGATGCTAATTTGCACATATGGAAATGCTTTTTCTCGCCGTTCTGATGGCTCTGTTGTGGACAGATGGAATTAGTGAGCACTCCAAAGCCGTGAAGGCAAACACATAAAAAAAAAAGCCCACTCTCCTCCTTCCCTCTTCTTTCTCTCTCTCTTTCTTTCTTTCTTTCTTTCGTGAGAAACTTTAGACTTGAAATAAATAACATTAGCAGACTGCTCTCCCTGACATTAAAAAGCTATTTTATCATATTTCAATTGCAAATCATTTTTAAATGGGAGTTATAGTCATCTTAGCTAGAACCAAGTGTGCCAAAAAGGACTGGCAAATTAAGGACAATCTTCAGATAAATTTGGCCTTGTATGCTGTACATAGATCCCCCTTCCCTTTAGACTGTGCCTTGCAAAGCTCCCTTTCCTGACAGTGTTCAGTAACTATGAATAATATTGTCTCTTTCCAGTGCTTACTCTTGTTGTACAAGTGACACTTTCACCTATCATATGACCAAAGTCTGTCCTGATATCTTGCTGGCATGTGGGGCAGAGGGTGGCCTTAGTGGAGAAGATGATGATAAAAAGTGGCTCCTGTCCAGGATCAAAATTCAGTCCCTGCATTTCCAGCTGTACAAAAGCTGTTTCACTTGTCTGCCTTTGGACTATCAGATACTCCACAGGCAAACTGCAGGAGGAGGACACTAGAGAGCAGTCTGGACTCTTGCCCAGAAAAGAAAGGTGTAGGAATTCTTCCTGGGGCTCTCCCCTGGAAAGCACAGTTCCCCACTGACTCCAAAATAGGGCTGTGCCTTCAACATGATTAAAATACTGGAAAAAGGATCAATCCAAGGAGGCAAGAATCACTTTTATCTTGCTAATTTACAAGGGGAATTTCATATGCACCTTATCTATTGGCAGTCAAACAAAGCAGATGCATCATTCTTTAAGGCAGCCGAAAGTCAACGACCTTTGTTGCCAAATGTCTGTCTACCCATTTTTTTTTAATTTCTTTGAAATCAGCTGGCACCAACAATTAGCACCCGACCACCCCCCAAACTTTGGATGAAATGAGTGCCGGAAACTGAATCAGAATTCAAATATGGAAATAACACCTCTCTTTGTGCACTGTGACTGGCTGGCTGCCACTTGCAAGAAGGTCTGTGCACAGTTCAGTCTCCCAAGGGTTAGTTCTGATCTCCTTCAAGCTACATAAATCCATTTAATGAGACCATACACCTACCTAACTAAAAGCAAGAACTGGGCTTTTGTAGCAGCACCTGACTGGGATCTCTCTGTTGTGATGTGATGAACGGTTCAGAGGGGAATCCAGGTGTCCTAAAGCTTCTTCAGACAGTTCTTTTTCTTCTCCATTCTCTTCACCTAACTCCTGAGAGTGCCCCAGTGATCTTAATGAATTCACAGCTGAAAACAGTGATGATATGCACCATTTACTTGACTCTCACTGAAGAACCAGCTACAAAAATACATTTTGCCACCAAGTGATTTTTTTTTTTTTTTTTCTTTAAGGGCAGTATTCTGAGCATGTTTCTTTGGTGGCATCAATCACAGTTATCAAATGAATTGGAAACATGTGTAATCCAGGCAGAGGAACAAAATGTTGCTTGTGATCCATTCCACTCAATTCTTAGTTTTACTCTGAAGAACTTCACAGTTTCTATAGAAGATAATACCAAAGGAGAGATATAATGAATCACTACCAAAAATGGTGACTGACGGCTCTTCTTTTTCACTTTCTGTAATTTTTATTTATTTTCCTTTTTTTTTTTCTTTTTTCTTTTTTTTTTCCTCAACACACTCCGTGTCCCTCCCCACCCACCCCTAATTCTTTCCCAAGTGCTCTGATGCCAGAGGCTGGAAGGATTTTCTTCCAAAGAGCAGCATGTGGCTCTGCAGTGACAGATTCCTGACTGCTGCTCCAAGGCATTGTTCACAGAGAACAGGGAGGCTCTGACCTCTCTGATCACACAGCTGAGAGAGGAGGAGAGCATGCTACTGTTATAACTCTTCTCTTTGTGTACAGTGTGTCTAATGGGGACACACATTTATATTGCTCTCTTCTTTCAGAGAGCAAGGCCCAGTCTTGAACTCATTATTTAGGCTAAACTATCACTGAAGTCTATTGAAGCCAATGTCCTTCAGGAGGCTCACTCCTCCTGTGCCTTTCCATGCATAAAGAAAGTGTATCTTCCAGTTCTTCTCAGAGACAATTTATATTCCTTCCCTCTACCTTGTCATATTCATACCTGCCCGTTGTGCCACAGTAGAGCTCTCGTGCTATTCTCTCCCCAGCTACCTTGTGCTGTTTTGGAGGAGAAACAACGTAAAAACTCTCCTTTCCCTTTGTAAATCTGGTTACAAAAATACCTTTTAAATAATCCTTTACATTTTAACAGTTTTATTAGACAATTCAACTCAGACCTCATCTCACTGTACATCAGGTACAATGATAGTGATTAGAATCCAATTCTGGATCTAGGAAGTTAGGGGAAAACCTGCATTCTTTGCAATAAAGCTGGGATTTCACTTAAGTTTCTTACCAGCTTGACAGTAAAACCGCTCCCCATTTCCTTACCAGAAGTATTGGCATTTCCCAAATAATTTCAGTGGCTTTGAAATTTAATCCCAACAGAAGAGATTTTAAATTGTTGCTATTATTCACAGATAGAAGACCCTTAAAAAATCTGAGCTTCAAGGAAATGTATGAAAAATAAAAAAATGCATAATGATCATATAGATAAAATTGAGTCTTGTGATAAAAGTTCCAGTAAAGTATTTGGAAAAATTAAAGCTTTGGGAAAATACTACTGAAGGTTCTTAAACTGGAAAGTTTCATTTTTGCAGTGACTTTACAAGAAATTTGATAAAGTATTTAATTTATAAGAAAATATTATGTTTTCTGAGAGTTGAGCGCAGGACATTTTCAGGGAAAAGTTCCAAGATCCTGTTATGGAGCATAAGGAGAGCTGTAAATTTAAAAAAAAAAAAATTAGAAAAACCTCCAACCCTGAAATGTTTTTATTTAGTTTGATAATATTTTCCTGTTACAATTTTATTTCACTTCAGTTTTACTCGTTTATTCGTTTAAGAAAAGTTAGCATGGTAACTTAGAGTTCCCCCCCCAAGACAAACTTGTGTACCAAAAGTAGTGAAAGAATTCAGCATCAAATTCTTTAATTTCTTATTATTTTACCATAAATATAGGCCTCATACTAATTACAAACAAGCTCATAGAAATCTTCCACTAAATAAAGTAAACCAAATACTTTTTATTTATCTATCTATCTATTTATTTATTTATTTATTTATTTTAGTCAGAACTCTCTCATCTTTACTCTGTTATTTCTACTTATTTCTGTCTAAGAAATCCAGTTGATGCTACTTGGGATGTACATGTGGCTGGACTTCCCAGAAGAAGACTAGGAGAAACACAGCAAACTACCCAGAGCCCTCGGTGGGAGGCTGCATTTCAGCCAGCTAACCCTTTTGTCCTCTGCCACCTAAATTTCTAAATTCTACTAGCACGGTAAGTTGCTTTCTTAGTGTCTTGAGTGTCTGCAGCCTGCACCAAAACAGAGAACAAGGATGTGATAAATTGTGATGGATCCTCCTTGAAAAAGAGGAAGATTCAGACTTTCTGTGTGCTCCAGACAGCAGGACACTGATACTGAACTTCAGCAAGGCATTCTGAGCGGCCTGAAGCAGTCTTGATGGCTTATTTTCAGGAGTAGTCAGTCCTTTGTGAAGTAGCAAATGTACCATACAGTTATAAAATCTACCTGAGTTCTTTTAAACACAGATTTATCTAAACAAAGAATGTAAAATCATAGAATGGTTTGGGTTGGAAAGAACCTGAAAGATCGTATAGTTCCAACACCCCTTCATGAGCAGAGACACATCCCACTAGACCACGTTGATCCAAGCCCCTCCAACCTGGCCTTGAACATTTCCAGGGAGGGGGCATCCACAACTTCCCTGGGCAAGCAGTTCTACTGTCTCACCACCCTCACCGTCAATAATTTCTTTCTCATATCTAATCTAAACCTCCTCTTTTTCAGTTTAAAGCCATCCCTCCTTATCACTACATGTCCTTTTAAAAGCCCCAGAGGCTTCTCTTCTCCAGGCTGAAAAACCCCAACTCTCTCAGTCTGTCTTCTTAGCAGAAGTGCTCCAGTCCTGTAATCATCTTTGTGGTCCTCCTCCGGACTTGCTCCAAGAGCTTCAACTTACTCCAAGAACTCCAAGATGAGAGTCTGTCAGCATGGCTTGCTCAGCATCCCACCCTCTGCTGACCCAACACCAATTTGGACACAGCCTATCTGAACATGCTCCAGTCTATGCACTTTGGTCTCTTGGGTCTTGCTGTCTATACAAAAGGCAAATCCAGTCCTTAGGGTATTCTCAAGAAACAGGAAAAGTGATCTTTTTGTACCACTCAATGCATTACATGAAAGTGTTAAGATGTGATACTGAAAAACATCCTATATAAGAACCTGAAGAGTTCAACAAATACAGTTCTACCTAAATGATGCCTTACAAGAGCTTGCCTAGATACAGGCTAACTCTGTACCCTGTTAATCCTCTCCCTATCAGTGTCTTCCTAGCAAATAACTTCGAGTTTCTTTGTTTCTGGACTCTTTGGGTGGTTCCTCAATTCCAGGCAGCTGTTCTTGCTGCCAGAAACGTGGCCTCATTGCAGGGTGCAGAAAATATGGAGTGTGCTGGCATGAGCTGTTTCTTGTACTCTTATCCCATGACTGGTCCCAGCCAGCCTTTATTTGTGTATGTGAGTTTATCTTCTGTTAATAATTTAAACCCAATCCCCAGAATGGAGCAGTGTCACTTTCAAAGATGAGGGGATTGTGAACATTTGGCATTCTGTCTGTCCACAGAAAGCAAACAATTAAAATGTTTTTTAAAAAATCTAGTTAGAAAGCTACATAAAAGTAACAGAGGAAGCATAAGTTGAAGAACCATCTATTACAGGAACAGTGAAGGATTCTTGGAACTGCACTGACCATAAGCTCCTGTAAGCTGCAATTTCAATACACAGTTTTAAGTAAATTCCCTTTTCAGCTTCACTTGTCCCACATGAAAGAAAAGCTAACTTTAACACAGCAGACAAGAGTCCTTAAAATGAAGCAAAAGGAATTTTTTCTTTAAGTGGAACATCATGGGGATCATCAGAGTATTTAATAGTATTTTCCCTCCAGCTGTTTTTATTTATCTTTAAACTTCCAATAAAAGTTATGTTTTATTTCAAGAAGCAATCCATAATAAACTTTTCAGCTGATGGTAGTGGTTAGTGCTTGTGCCACCAACAGTGATGATTAATTCTTTGGAGAAGAAACAAAAATGACTCTTTGCTATGCAGCACCTATCACAATGAATTTGAAATTTTCAAATTAGAGGAAACAATAATCTCATTCCATTGCTGTATGATAATGCTGGGAACATGAGATGGGGTCATTTTCCTACTGGATGGCAAACTCGGAGCTATTCCTGATCTAGTACATCATTACTGTTATTCCACAATAATAATATGCCTCCCTGGGCTAGGTATTTTACAAGCATGGTTTGAGGGACATGTATATCCCTGAGTCCTTATGGACATATATATGCTTTTAACTCCAGGCACTCTCAATCAGACCTTTGAGTTTGATGAGATGTTTTACATATGCCAAGTTTAGCATATATGGAAATCAATATGGGATTCAGGCCTGTATAAGCATGGGCCAAGGGTGAAGAATTTAGCTATTGTTAGTACACAGTAGGCATACCAATTCTTTTCATTTTAAAAAGAGATGACAGAAACAGCAAGGCTACATATAAAATCCTCAGCTAAGACATTACTTCATTCATGCCTTTAGCCACAAAAACAACTCCTTTTCTGATCTCAGGTCTCTGTCTCTTGCCTTCAGCACACTGTCTGTTATAGCATCCTGCTTACTCCCAAAGGTCTATCTCATGGCTTCATGCAAACTCCTCTTCCCGGTGCTGAACTAGTACAGATGGGTTTAGGCATTAATTCTGCTTTTGTCCAGCTGCTGACAAGAAGGAGGAAACTATTGAGACAAGCTCGATTAGAACCAGTGGCCTCTGGAGCTCAGAGCACTGCCAGTTTCCATTGAGACAAAGCAGAATACTTACCCTGGTCAACACTCTCTATGCTAATTTTGTTGTGGGTCTTTTTGGCCGGGCTCTGAGCCTATTGTTTGGTGGAGCAAAGCTGATTTATGTCCACAATTCTGAGCCTCTTCTGTGTGGAGCTGCATACTAAAACCTCATTTTGATAGTTGATAAAATATGTTTTATTACTGACTCTCATACATGTCCTTGGAAGAGGAAGGGCCTCCAGAAGGAGACTTTTTCAGGAAGGATGCCGAGCTGGAAATTTTCACTTCTCTGTGGTCAGGATCAGGCTTACTAAAGAAATGTTTATCTGCATTTGAACTTTCCATTCATCCTGCCTTGGAGTAGGAGGACAGACCAGCTGCCTGACTTGCTTCCACCTGGTCTTCTATTTCTCTCTTCTTTGTAGGCTCCTGTATCACATTTATTACCAACTTTTATTGCACTCACTATCTGTGTGTTTTACAATAATGTGCTAGAGAAAAATACTAACAGACGCCACTTGTTTACCTATCTTCTTGCCAGATGAGATGTTTCTGAAGTTCAGGTTTTTTTATTATTTGTTAAGTTTGCATCCATGAAAAGATTGTTCTGTTTGTGTGTGTGCATGTACTTTACAAAAAAAAAAAAGGTTAATGACAGGCTTCTTGTTTTTAGAGAGGAAGATACGCTAATGAACTGATATTCATTCCAACACTGTGGGCCAGTTTTTGCTAGTTTTATATGAAGTTCTCTTTCTATACAAATGACTTTTCTATACCCCACATTCTGCTTTGTGAATAAAGGCCTTCAGACAAATGTAGAGTTCTGTGGGAAGCCAGTGGAGGGAGCAGAGGGATTAGAGGACTTGTTGGAAAGGTCTGCAGGAGTTTGTGTTTCTAAGTAAAATATGCAACAAGAGCCAAAGTTTCCAAATTACTGAAACTTACTGCCCTTGGATTAGTTAATGCTATTCAAAAATAATTGTGTTTCTCTAAAAAAAACCCAACAAAAACTTTGCCAAAGAGCTATTTATTTCAATGTCCTAATGTTCACAAATAGGTTGTATATTGGGTTTGCATGGCAGGGTTTTTGTTGCAGGGGAGACTCAAGGGTGGCTTCTGTGAGAAGCTGCTAGAAGCATCCCCTGTGTCAGATAGAGCCAGTGCCAGCTGTCTCCAGGATCGATCCACTTTAGCCAAGGCTGAGCCCATCAGCAACAGTGGTAATGCCTCTGTGACAACATATATAAGAAGGGGGAAAAAAACCCTGCATAATGACAACTGCAGCTGCAGGGAGAAATGAGAATATGTGAAAGCAGTAACTCTGCAGATACCAAGGTCAGTGAAGTAGGAGGGGGAAGAGATCCTCTGGGCACCGGAACAGAGATTCCACTGCAGCCCATGGTGAAGAATGTGGTGAAGCAGGCTGTCCTCCTGCCCATGGAGGTTAACGGTGGAGCAGAAATGCACCTGCAGCCCATGGAGGATCTCACACTGCAAGCAGGGGGATGCACAAAGGAGGCTGTGGCCTGGTATGAAACCTCCACTGGAGCAAGCTCCAGGCAGGACCTGTGAACCTGTGAAGAAAGGAGTCCACACTGGAACAGGTTTGCTAGCATGACTGGTGACCCCATGTGGGGACTGACTCTGAAACACTCTTTCCCTGAAGAAAAGGGACTCATGCTGAAACAATTTGTGAAGAACTGTAGCACAGGGGAAAGACTCACATCGAGTTCATGGAGGACTGTCTCCTGTGGATGATACCTCATGCTGGAGTGGGGGAAAGGTGTGAGGAGTCCTCCCCTTCAGGGAAATGGGCAGCAGACTGTGACAAACAGACCACAACCCCCCAAGCCCTGTTACTTTGTGTTGCTTGGGAGGAGGAGGTAGAGAAAATTGGGTATGAAGTTAAGTCTAGGAATAAGGGAGGGGTGGGAAGAAGGTGTTTAAGTTTTAGTTTTGTTTATTTTTATCCTACTCTCATTTGATTGGTATTAAATTCATTTGCCCAAGTTGAGTCTGTTTTTGCCCATGATGGTAATTGCTGAGTCATCTCCCTGCCCTTATCTCAACCCACAAGCCTTTCATTATATTTTCTCTCCCTTGTCAAGCTGAGGAGGGGAGTGATAGGATGGCTTTGATGGGCATCTGGCATCCAGCCAGGGACAACACGCTGCATGGTGAAATCTTAACTCTTTTGAACTCAGTAGAAATATCACAACATAACCCAATGGGGTCACAGTTATTCTCTGAACGATTTGGCCAACTGGATGTTGGCCACAGGGCCAGATATACTTGAGTTACAATTTTGGGCTTCTCAGTCAAATGTTATGCAGATTTCACACATTACATAGGTCCGCAACATCCAAAGAAAACTAACTTTTCTTGCCTTTTTTTTTTTTTATGGCTGTCCACATCCATCTTTTCAAAATTAGCCACTACCATAAACTGGCCTATATCTATCTGTAGTCAAAAGCTAGTTCAACAGAAGGAGCTCACACAAGATAGTGAAAATAAATGTTGTTATTATGGACTAGCTTCAACCTTGAGATCTGATCATAGACCCATAAACAGCCTACCACGCCTACTAGCTTTTGCCTGTGTAAGATGATTCACTGTTGCTGATACTTAAAGATAACATTGCACACACACACAAAAAAGACTTATCACATTTTTGCAGGAAGTACTTTCCTGATTCACTGCCAAATCTATAGTTGCTTTTATTTGTTTGTTTTGGCAGTTGTATCCTTTCAAAAAGTTTGCTTCTGTATTTTAAAATGCTTAAGGGTATCCTTTTAATTAAAATGTTGTTTGGTGCACATGGTATTCCATTCTTTACTTGCTTAAAAGCAATGTGTTGAGGCACAGGAACTTCCCTTTTGCACTGTGACTTCAATAATAAGACAAGCATGGTTTAGCTCAAGTTTTTTCCTAAGGTTTGATTGTGCCTCAGTTTGCTATCTCAAGGCACTTAGATTTTAGATTACCTAACTCTAAAAAACCAGTTGAATGTTCCATTAAGTTGAACAGGACAAAATAAAGCAGTGCTTACCTCACAGTTTCTCAATATCTAGGGAAACTTAAGCAAAAAATCATAGATTGTATCAGGTATTTCAACTTCCCTATGCATAGGAACCTCCATTAAAAGGTAACAAAAATAACTGAAACTATGATGAAAGAATTGAAGTTTCTTGGAATTACTAGTCTTCAGAAATGTTGGTGTTTTGTCCTTTCCTTTACCCCCTCACTCAACACATGCACTCTTCACCTTTGCCTTCTGCAAGTGTTAGCCAGAGGAACTCTGTGCCTTCTCTCATTCTTTCTTGCTTGTTTCTTTGAGGAGTTTAAGAATATCATTGCAGCAAATTTGTTAAGTAGTGTACACAAGTCACTTTTTGTACCACGAGAGTTCTCAGGGTTTTGAATGTGCTTTAAGAAGTCTGTGTGAGTGCTAGGAGTCTTGAAGGAATGTTTGGTACAGATGAGTAAATCCAAACCAAAGTATTTCTGACAAACTGTATCAGAAAATTAACTTAAAGCCATAACCTACTTTCTTCATGCTGCTTATCTTCAACACATTGACTTCTGATTAAGCCTGGCAATATTTCAGACCAAAATAATACTCTAAATAAAGCTAAAGAGTGTATTTTAAATAAAGGGAGACCAAATAAAATCTTATAAGGGGAGTTGGCTGTGATTTTAACCATGGACTATAATTATGGTTCTACATCCCTGTTATTGCATGAATCCAAGATATTGCCTCGTCCATCGTTTCCATGAGAACATCCTGATGTGTGACATTAGCTAATGTAAATGGTAGTAGTTACTGGCACAACAGTACAGCAATTCTACATGATAAATAAAAAAATACTTAACAAACAAATAAATAAATGAATGAACACTTACCTAACCCTAGCATGCATGCTGGCACATACAAGGGAATAGTTAGAGTTTTAATTAAACTCTCCTTATGTACTCCTGTTTCCATATAAAAGGTGTATTGCCAAAATGCTGTTTACTTGCATAACTTGTTCTTTCAAAGAAATTAGTCTCTAGGAGTGCATTTTCCTCCATTAATGCCTGAATTTAGTATTAACCTGAGTGCTTAAATGAATTTGCTGATGGCAGCTAAGTCTCACATAGACCTTATTCAACATCAGTTACACACACCATTTGGCACCTGTAGCAGTGCCTACTTAAAGGAAGCCTAACTTTAAAGAAGTGCACAGAGGTATTTTCTTTACTCTTTCCAGGAGAGTTTAATTTCTACCTTGAAGTTAGGTTTAAAGTAAATACACACTGAGCAGGAGACAGAACATGAGCTCTACCTTCCCACTCTCTGGCTCACAAACAGAGGATTTTAGTTTCAAACTTTCATCTTTATGAACTCTTTACAACAACAGTTTTATGTTTGTTTAAACTGTGTTCTTTTTCTACCATTTAAGTCAAAGGCTATCTCCTCATATAGCGCAGATCATTTTAAAAATGACCCCTTGTTTAAACAGGATATGACAGTCTCATTAGAATAGTCTCTAATCATCTATAGGACAAATCTGGCAGCACTACACATGCTGGTTAAAATGTCAATAGGACTACACCAGAATAAGGTACTGCTCAGCATAAGTAAGTGATCTCAAGTCCTTGAAGAGTAAAGAAAAAATCTAGCTTAGTTAGGAAAAGAAACAAAATTCATGTGCAATTTTGTATTACTGTAACTAGAGACAGACTGAAGCTGCCAAGTTTGGATTCAGAGAGCTGGTTGGAGGGATATTTAATGTTTTAGCATATGCCAACCTCAATTAAGAAAGGAAAGAATGAAAGAAATTTTTTTATTTATTTTTTTTTTCACTGAATGTAAGGTATTTTCTGTATAATACCATTATTTACCATAATACTACCATTCTATGACAGCCAGTTGATCCAGAAAGACAGAGGCCAGTATTCTGAGTCCTGCATTCCTTAAAGATGATTCTTAAAATAAAGATATAACTGTTTTTCAAACTATCATTGCTATTTTGGAGTTCAGTTAGGTATGTGATCACTTGTCCCTGCTGGCTTATCAGGCATCTATTACTAATTAAGAAGTGTTTCTGTAAGCACTTATGTATGAACTTCAACTCTTCACAAATAGGCCAACCAAACTTGTGCAAGGCATTCTAGGAGTCTGGCCTCTAAAGTTTTTCTGTGGACTCAACAGGACTAGTATTTCACTCAGTACCTGATACAACTGCACCACTTCAGTTCCTCTTCCACCATTCTCTTGAATAACCAGCATGCAGTCTCCAAGATGGCACTGCAAAATAAGTAAGTTCCCTCACAAGCGGGAAAAGAAAACGAGGTCAAAATATGTGCTGACATAAAGGGTGCAATTCCAATTATGTCAATAGAGTTGTGTTTAGTTACATCACCAGAGAATTTGGAGTAATCATGCCTTCTTTGTCACAAACATGCTAAGCAAGTTTGAAGATTATTTAAAGACCCCATTTTAGCTTTTTTGATTACTCAATCTCTGTAGTCATTTATTGCTCCAATACTACAAAGTAAGAAAGATTATCCCTTAATTAAGTGATTTTTATCCTTGTAACATATTCAACTGCATTAGATCTTCATTAAGTTTTTTTTCTTTTCTCCCCCTGCAACTTTCTTGAACAAGCTTTCATGTTTCTCTGCTCTTTTCCCTGGTGAGCTGTTGATCCAGCGACCAGTGAGTGTTAGTAATACATCTATTTATGGCCTAATAATTATGAATATTTTAAACATACTTCAGAAAATTATTTGTAGGCTCTGCACTCAAAAATACTTAATCCTATAAACCCTATAAATGCTATGTTTATAAACCCTATAAATGCTTAGAATGAGTAGTTGGGAAGTTCATCTGTGTGTGCAGAAAACACTCTTTAAAGCCTGTGCTCTTCTCTGTAAAACTTCTTGTGTACAAACAGGGGACAATATTGCTTCAAATTGTTACAATGTTACAAAACCAAGAGTTACACATATTTAGCAGTTCTACCTTCATGCAGTGTTGGTCACAAAAAGATCTTTAAGATGTTTATGGAGAAAGGAAGCTAATAGTTCTATTTCAGTTTTCAATATGACAGGATATGAAGATTACCAAAAGTTTTCAAAGGTATTATCAAGGTTGCCCCAAGTCATTGTGACTAACAGAATAAACTATTTGGCTGTTTTTAATGAATAAAACTGTTCTTTGAGACTCTTCCTTATCTCAGTATTTGAAGTACAGTAGGTATATAAATAAATAAATATTAACCCTTTCCCCTCATTGCCAGTAGTAACAATCATGTGTAAATAACAGCTGAAATAAAATGCAAATTGTCCATTCTCCAATACCAGATAATCAAGGACTGACACTAGATCTTAATTAAGGATTCTTATGACATTTTAAATCAGTACTAAACATGCTTTGCACCAACCACCAGGACACCAACAACAGAATTTAAAGGTTAAATCATTAATATCCAAAATTAACTGCATAATACTTCCTTTGGTTGCAAGGAAATGAACAGACTGGAGTTGTCATCATGTTAAGTCTTTCAGAAGAGGTTCAACAGGCACCTGTGAGACAGACATATCTGCATTCATCCTGCCTTGAGATATGAGGAAAGTCTACATGATCTTTGGAAGTCCTTCCTCACTCTTCTGTTCCAAGATTAGATTATTTATTTCATAGCCATTGTTCCTATGGCAAAAGCCAGGTGAGTGAATTCTTCTCTTAGATGACAAATCCATGGCCAATTTGCAAGACAGAGTACACACGTATGATCTAGCTAATGAGATGTTGTTATTGTTGTTATCAACATGTTTCATGGTTGGTACAGATTTGTCATCCTGGCTGACAGAACTACTATGTTGGAGGGGCCATGTTAACATCTCTTGCAAAAGAATTGGGGTGAAAGAACCTTTTCAAAGTCTAGCCAAAATTATAAGGGCAGCATAAATGGATAAAAATCTCACTCTCTTGCTTCCAAGTGAGTGAGAAGCAGAAAGCATTTGACCCAGAATTCTTTTATCTGACGATCCATATTCCCCAAAATATTAACAGTATTGGGAAGGCATTTCAAGGACAAACTAAAGAATGGAAGATGTGAATACTCCTAAACTGCTTGGGATTTTCAAGAGAAAAAAATCTTTTTGAGGTGCTGAAGAAAAGCAGTTGATGTGTATAGGATTGGCAGCCATGGAGGGCATAAATATTTTGGTGAC
Organism: Apus apus; assembly: GCF_020740795.1. Taxonomy (NCBI): domain Eukaryota; kingdom Metazoa; phylum Chordata; class Aves; order Apodiformes; family Apodidae; genus Apus; species Apus apus. The sequence continues at coordinate 52,380,892 of NC_067286.1, read as the reverse complement.
AGAACAGTGTTTTGTGCCTGAGTAAGTAAACTTGTGCTTGGAAGCATAGAAATTCCCCAGTTTCCCCAGGGCACCAAAACCTCTGGAGCCAATACTGGATTTGTGGCAAAATCTACAGATGGCTCTGCAGGAGGAATGCATGCAGCTGTGTACAGCTGGTTTATAGCTGTTCAGCTTTGTATTGGCAACTCAGTTAACTAGATGGCTTGTTGTTGGTGGAGACACAACTATGATATCCACAGATGCTAACACTGTCCCCCTCACTGGGTTTAGCACTTTAACTGATATCAGTAAGCTGCTTCTTTACCTTGATAAAGATTTACTGCTAGTTTATGCTTTCCCTTCAAGGAGGGGAGAAGAGCGCTTTGAAAGAAGGTTGTTAGCTTTCCTTAGTTTTAAAATATGCTTTGAAATACTTCTTTTATTTCTTTGTGAGAACACAGGAATAAAACACTGGAAATAAATTGTGATAAACTGTCTTCTGGCTGGTTCTAAAATCAATCGTGAGAATACTGAGGTAGATAAAATCCACACTTAATATGGAAGAATTTCTGACTTCGCATTTTGTGCTAAATTTATGATATATGGGAAAGTAATAATATTTAAAATTTTCATCATATTACTTAAAAACTTTTTTTTCTTTAAAAAATGCCAATTTATAGGCTTTCTTTATTTTGGACAGTGTAGAAATTTTGTTTCAAATCTAATTTTGTATTCCTGTATTCTTTTTACATTACATCAACACATGCCAAAAATAGCCATGCATAATCTGCTGACAGATTATAATATGGCATTGGTTAAAATGTTCTATTGCTTTTCATTTGTGCATTGTTTTTGTAACAAAACACGAACTTGTAAAATTTGGGATCAAGCAGAATGTTTCAATCAATGCTAAGTAGCATCTGCCCTAAAGTCTAAAAATAATGTATTTAAACATTTTCTTTTTCTACAGGAAACCTAATCATATCCATATAGCTTTGGGGAAACCCCCCCCCAAAAAAACAAACAAAAAACCAAACCAAAACAAACAAACAAACAAACAAAAAAACACAACAAAAATAAGTCACTTGCCTTGAAACCATTTTTATAACAAAATGTTCTGTATTAAAATGTTCAGTGTAGATCTAGTCAACATATTTCTATAGCTAGTTGAACAAACGTTCTCAAAAAAGGCTGCCAGAATTTTCTAATTCAGTAACACTTGCTGCTGGACATCCCCAACTCTTTCGCCACTTTTAATTCAGATATTCCAGATCACGCACTACTGATTTAACCATGTAAAGTCTTTAAACTGAGTTCTTAAACCAAAACTTAATTCAGTTCATGAAAAACTTTCCACTGATTGTAACAGATGTTAAGTCTGGCCATGAGTAAAGGGTAAGTATGACAAAACACCTTCATAAACTGATTTTATCAGAGATGGATGATAGAGCTGTGCCTCCCATACCAGCTGCTAATTCATGCTAGGAAACAACCCGATTTTTGAGAACAACGAACAGGTTTCTTATTGCCAAACCACAAACCTTCTCTAAAACCCATTGGGACTGTAGAAATTTTACTGGTGATTCAACAAAACCAAGAGCACTGGAGCTCCTCTGCAATATCATGCGGATAACTACAGTTCTGAGGGGGAGCTTTTCAAAAAGTAGACAAACAAAGATAATGGAGACTTAGCTCTATCTCAGACCAACTCACCCCTCTTATATACAGACAATTGCTCAGGAAATTACACTTAACTGTAAGAGTGTGCGAGCACGTGTGTGTGCATGCATGTGAGTTAATAGCACATGTCCCCTGCAACAAAAAGCTGCTGGTGAAAAAGCATGCTTGCAAATAGTATATGAAACAAAATAAAAATGCACACAAAATTTTCTCAGGAATATAAGATAAATATAACAATTTGTCTCTGAATAATTTAATTTGCAGTTTTAAGCCTTTAGAGTTATGGTCTATTTATAATTGGAGACACAGTCTGCATGCATTTTAAATGTAAAAAGAGGTTCCAACAGTCAAGTTATTATATTATTCGAGAGTTTAATTAATAACACACTAATTGTAGAAGCCAACATCAAGAGCCACACCATATTGTTCCCATTACATTTTGAAACTGTTTGAAGTGATTTTGTAATTAAAAAAAAATGAACTTCTGAGCGAAGTGTTATCTTCTCATGAAAACATCATTTATGAATTCTTCTACTTCGCAGGCTGTAGGATTCTTCACCAGGTTCTACACTATAGTGTGCTTTTCGATCTGAATAGTAGTGCATAGCTATACACTTACAAGGAGACAAAAGCAACTTAGTCCAAAGCCTTTTGAGAAACTTCATCTAAGCTCCTTTGGAACATGAATGTTTAGTGACATGAGAACACTAAAAATATAAATTAGTGAATGTTACAAAATTCCTGTAAGAATAAGCACAAACAATATTTCCTGAGGAAATGAAAATAAATAGCATATTGACGGTGATTTAATGATAGCAAATAAACTTAGTTCTAAAATACTTGTTTGTCTTCATCCAAGTGTATATACTCTAAACAAACATACAGGAATTTCAGAATTTGTTAAAGATACTGTAAAAATCACTAAGATGGGTCCCTTTTGCCACCACTCTCTAGCTTGATACTGGGACATCTAGCTGGTTGCTGGGACATAGAGCAGGGAGGGACCAGGGCCCTCTTTCCACTCAGGTACTGCTGCCTCCTCTGGGACCTGCTACCCTTCTACCCAGCACCTATCAGACCCATAGCACCTGTGATCTGCTAAGCACAAGACTAACAAGAAGGATACATACCACAGAGTACCTTCCATGAGCACTTTCTCTCCCTAGCTGCCTTGCTTTACCTGGTTCTGCTCAAGCAGACTGATTGTCCTGACAGTGCTCCTCTGCTCCCCCTCCTCAACAACCATATTGCATAACAGCAGGATTTTGCCCTAAGCTGTTGTGCTGACTTCAGAATTTCCAGTCTCATAAACTCTTTGTAAATTGATAAAATGTTCCTCCCCTTTCTCCTGCATTTCAAAATAAGCATCCTACTAAGTTAGTAAGATATTATGGGCTATTAAAATTAATAAATACTATGGAAAACTGATAAGTTTGCAGCGCTAACTCAATACTAAAAATAATACATATATCTCATTACTGGTAGAAGCATGTTGTAAGGATTTAAAATTGCAGATATTATTGGAAATATTGATACATAAAAATTTCTCATATTGTATTAGCAAACAACAAATTCAATAATACTATACATGCAAATCCACTAATAAGATTAAAAAATCTAGCAATATATCATTCAGGAACCTACAAATCTGATAGAATGTGTCTGCGGAACAACACAAATTAGCTGTAAATCTGATGCAATAAATGTTGATGCTTTATTCTATTCTTTTAAAAAAATCCACTCTTTATTTCACTGTTTCCACAGGCATGTAATATTTTCATTTCATGAGAAACAAGACTAAAAAAAAGTGTGAACCACCAGTTTACAAATGACTATGAATTTAGATTTCTTCTCGATGGAGGATCCAGCTGAACTTATGTTTCATTTATCTAAACAGTAACATGTGTCATTTAAAACCAAGTACATTTTGGTTGGCTTCTTCCTTTAGCAAATGACAAGTCATCATTAAATATTTCTTAAGCTCATTCGGCTTTAAAGTCCCCACTGTTCTTCAAAGGACAGATGAAAGAAATGCACTTCTGCAGTACATGTGCCAAAGGGCTTTGTCTCACCAGCAGGAGAAAAACAGATCCATGTCTCCTTCAAGATGTTTATTCCTTCCCCAGAGCAGGTGAAGGACATATTGGATAGGTCAAGAAGTTAAGATCAAATTATCATAATTTAGCAGGAGTTCAATGCAGATATCCATTCCACAGGAAGTCTGGTTCATTAATAAATGAGGTGTGAAAATGGACATAGGAAAAGGCCTCTGGAGAGGGCAGAGAAAAAAGGGACTTGGCATGATGTTTGGTTACTTGAGGGAAATGACATTCCTTTTTTCAGGAATGGTCTTATTTCCTTTTTCCTTTTCATTTCAGCTGCCTTCTTCCTTTTACCAATGGAGGCCACCAAAGACCCAGAAGCAGTTTGGGTCCTTGTTGGAAAATGAGAATTATCAAGGAGAGAAAGTTTTCTTACCTTCTAAGATGGATATGCTTTTTCCAGACAATTTAATGAAGTTCGAGCCTAATCAGACCACATCTAATCTCTCCTCCTGCACGAACGGGACAATAAGCATCACATTACCTCACAACTGAAATCTGAACTCCTGTTGACTGGGTCATCGTGGCCTTCCATGTCCTAGAGCCAAAATCTGTCACTGATACGTATCATGAAATGTTGTACAAAAATATCACTGCTTGCTACATACAATGGAAATTTTTCTGGTGGAGGTTCAGGGTCTCCTAATGAGTCTGTCTGGGCATCCTTTACTTGAGGCAGGACTACCCTAATTCTAATTCCAGGTTTAGATACCAAGAAAAACCTTCAGGGTGCCAGCTGTAACCAGTGATTCAGAACACTCTGTAGGGGCTGTGTGTTTCCAGCAAACAGGGAGGGCACGGTACAAGGAGCATACAGGGCTGGTGAGATGTTGCAGCCAGGACCTGGGGCAGGGGGGTGAAGAGGGCAAGAGGAATGTTCTGTAGTGTGTCTGATGTGTCAGCTAGGCCAAATCTTCCTGAGATTTGTCCTGCAACAGCAATGGCTTGGTTCTGGCAAGCTCTTCAAAAGTCTGGAAAGAAATAACTCTCACTAGAAATCCCCCTGGAGAATGTTCTGGGCACAGAAAAGAAACACATAGCTGAGAAAAATTCATGTATAGTAGAGAAGAGAGCAGCCATATGTGAAATGGAAGAAAGTTAAAAATGGATAGGATAAAAAGCTTTCTGTGCATAAGAATTTAAAGAAAAAAAAATAATTCAAAAAGCTTGAAGCTTTCATTTTTGTACACCTAATTTGAGAGATTTTTAATTGTTGTTTATCTGAACTAAGTGTTTTGGGCAGTACAATTGAAGTAGATAACAAAGTTTTTCCTTTTTTGTCCCTCTTTGACAGGGATATAAATATAGCACATGACCGTGAATGCTGGCAGAAATAAAATAAAGGTGAACTGTGGAAGTATCCACTGCCATGGCAGGAAGAGTCAGAAAGTAAATGGGAAAAGTCTTAGTAACTTGCAGGGAGAACTTCAGGAGTGAGTAAGGAGGGTGATTATTTCTCTAGCCTAGGTTTAATTAAGACAATACATAATACATATTTATAAGTTTTACAAAGTTTGAATTTAGGTCTCAATTTCTATGTCCATGTTTAATTTACTTATGCAGCTGTATACCTCTGTAGGATGTCCAGTCTCCTTTCAGACGAGGACAGGCCTAGTTATTCACTTTGAAGTAATTTGCACATTAACAGATCAGGTAATTCCTCTGTCCTCTGGTGATTCACATACCAAGTTACTTGTTTTGATGTTCACAACCGTCTGTTATGTGAACATGGTTTAAATATATTCAACAAGTACTCTTTTATTGCAATGGACCTTCTTTTTGCTTTTAATAAGGAAGAATAAAATCTGATTTTAATTTTCTTCATGGCTTAGAGTCCACTGTTTTCTTTCTTGGATTGACTAGAGCAATAACTTCTTGGAGGTTTTTGATGAAAAATGCAGTTTTACACTAAAACTTATCAAACATACAATAACTTTATAAAGCATAGTTTCTAGGTAAAAAAATGCCCCTACATAGGACATTTCAGTTTTATATATAAAGCAAATTAATTTCATACTCAGATACCAATTATTTCTTTGATGCACAGTTTTCACATTAACATTATTTAAGGCTATGTTTAATAATATTGTTGGCCCAAAAGTTCAGCAGTTAAGGTGACAACTAATAGCAGAAAGCCATGAAAACTGACTACAAGTCTAGATATGAGAACAAATTTACAGAACAAGTTTGTGTCTCAGTTACAAAAGAAACAGATTCAAAAGGTTTTCTCACCTCAGCTAAGAGCTGGCCATACCAGAACTCTCAGAGCAACTTGGCATAATTCTATGTCTTCACTTCAAAAAGGCCTGGGTTTAATGGGAAAAAAAAAAGCCCTTACCATGTAATAAATTGTTGAAATCTTGTTGTGAGCCTTTTCCCCTTCACATTCATGCTGAATCTCTTAGCAAACAGTGCAGAGAAAAGAGTGGGAGTGATGCACTCACACTAGCTGAATGTTGTCTGTAACGGAAGTAAAAGTGAGTCTTGCCACTTCCAAAAGAGTCCACTTAAACATGCCAATAAATGCAAAGACATTTCTTATTGATGTTTTCATGTAATGTATCATTTATGATAGCTTTTTGGGGCTGTGGTCCCTCTTCATCTTCCATGTGTTTGTTCAGCAGCAACAGCAGTCTATGCAACTAGCAAAAGCACAAAGTTAAGAAAGAAGTAAGACCTGGCCAACATTCTTTTTACACCATTTTGTTTTAAGAAAGAAACAGGCCAGCAAGAAAAGTGCTTTGGGTTTTTCAGAACAACTGTATGGTTACTTATTCTTTAATGGATATGTCCATTTCTTTTACTACTCAATCACTTCAGCTGCCTCTCACAGAAAAATTCAGTACAACTGGGCAGAGAATGGTAACTTGTTTATAGTATTTTTTAAGCCAACCCAAAGGAATATACAGCAGAGATAAAATGTTCTATTTAAAACACATATATTGGTTTTAGAATGTTATAAGAAGACAAGCATTGCTATTAAACTCCATAGATGTTGGGTTTTTTAAAAAGTATTTTCTGTGAAACTATATTGTATTTCAGTATAATCCAATGGGCTTCAATCCTTTTAAATTCTGTATGAGTTTGCCATAAGGGTGCAGTAACAAAGCAGTATTTGTCTCCTGAAATCATCTGCCTAACAGGCCATTAAAAGGACAAACACACAGAGATGAACATATCCACAACCCCCACACAGACTGGAGTTCCTGTCCCTCCCCCTTCTCTTCCTAAAGACAGCATGTGTGACCTCTGCAGCTCACCCTGCTTCTCTGGCTCAGGGCGAGGAACCTGAGTCCGCTGCCAGCCTGGGCAGGAGCTGGGATTGCTGTTGCTGCTGCCTCGCTGGGCAGCAGGCTAGGGAGGCTTCCGTGCTGCCCTCACTGCAAATCCTCCTTCTGTCTGGGTTTTTTCTTACAGTGATTTAATCCCTTCAGTACCTCCTCCTCTGACAAAAACACTTGAAACATTTACCTTTCTCCTGCAGAACGAAAAGACCATTCATCTGTGCATGTTACAAAATCTGTGTTTGGGCTCAGCACTAAGTGTGCCTTTTTAGGCAGAGAGTTCTTATAGGACTATCAGGCATCCCACATTTTTGTAGCACTCTTAAGAAAACTGCCCAGACCTCAGGAATGTCTTTATTCACTTGAAGTGGATTAATATAGTATGTTTATTATTCTGTGTGTATATATGTCAATAACTGCTATAACATCACTTCAAGCACACCATCAATATGAAGTTCTGTACACTTCACAGGAGTCTGACATGGTTTGTGGCTGGAGGAGTTAGTAACTTACCTAGAATATTTATTTATAATGGTGAGTTCAGGCTTCTTTGAAGTAGATGATCTTTAAGGTCCCTTGTAACACTAGTCGTTCTATGATTCTGTTTCTTGTAGGAGGATGGGTACCGGACACTATTTTTCCTAGAAGGGATAGTGTAAATGTTTCCTTATTGAATTCCAAATATGTTAAACATTGCATAGTCTATCATGATTTACAATTTCAGTTCAAAATAGCTGGATGCTTCAGGTCAGAATGTATAAGCTTTAAGAGAACTGTGGGAAGCCTACACAAACAGTGCTCTTTTTGGACCTCTTTAGCGATTCCCACTGAAAGGATAGTCACTCATCATGCTTGGATTCCATGTAATCTAGTCTATAAAATCTGGGGTTTTGGATTATAAAGAATTTGCTGGATTGTGAAATAATGTAATATTCAAAAGACATTTTTAGAAATGTTCTAGCTTTTCAGATTCTGAAATTTGGCAAAAACAGATTAAGACAGCGGGAACTGTAAGAGCCAGTATTTTAAGTTGTAATAAATCCTAAATTTCAAAAAGTACAGAATTTGAAAACTAGATTATTTTTAAGATGTACCAGATTGGGCACTAGATGCATCTACTATCTTTCCTTTTTTTTTTTTTTTTTTTTTTTTTTTCCTCTGTGGATAGATAAGGTTGTATTTTTCTGCCTTAAAATCAACATTTGGTTATTAGATGGCTTTACTGCAAATGCTGGATATACCAGAATGGATAAGGGTGCAGTAACTTTTCTAACAGCTCTGCTTGATTTACCTAACCCTGGAGCGTGTCGCAGGCAAGTGACTCACACAGATTCCCTCAAGTGTCCTGCTCCATCCAGCCCTGCTTCCAGGGCTCACACCGTGCCCACAGTGTCTGTGATAGCTGTGCTCAGGTAGGCTGGTAGCTTGAGAAACTTTCATCTGTATCACCTTCACTGCCAGAGTTCAGAGGACATTAAAGAATCAGGCAGTAGCACAATCTAGACCCTTGATCAGTTGTAAGGATACAGTGCCCTCTTCTTCTGCAACAGGCGGAGTTTGGGGGTTATTCCAGTCTGTCAGCACAAGCTGAAACTAATGTTGATGAAACTAAGCAGGATGAATTGATTGTCTGTTCTGCCTTGTTGTAGATGAACTGTCCATATTCATTCATGGCTTGGTTGTGTTCTGCTGCTTAGTAACAGTACAGAGGATCCCACACTTACGATTCCTTTGTGTGTTCCAGATTCCTTGTACTTCCATTTTCTAGTGTACTTCAAGTTGTTGCATAGCAAACTGGACAACTAAAGTTTTGTCAGACTCTTTGCAAAAAAAACCCAGCAGTTTTGAGAATGTTGAGTTTGCTTTCCAATCCAGGTGAGCCCTGATGGTGAGTGACAGTGTGGATTATCTCTGAGTAATAAGGGTTCAGAGACAGTTAAGCTTTTATCTGAAAAAGGACACAAAGATGATCTCTGTCCTCTACCAGCTGCCTATTTTGACAAGGCTTGGAGAAAGTCAATGTTTTTGAAACTCAGTCTTTAGCAAATTTAATTTAAATTAAGCCCTCACTTTAAAGATGGTGAGGAACACAGGGAAAGGACTGGAAGACTCCAATAAAAGGAAATTCTCAGACAGCATCAAACAATGTTATAAAAAACAGCTAAAAGAAATATAAAAAATTGTTTTTCTTTGCATGTACATAACAGCAGGACCGTCAGTCCTGAAAAGTGACCAATTATTGCCTTGCCTAGCATCAGACTGGGGATGACATATCACAGATATGGGCAATTTTAGGAGCTACTTTGGCAGTGCTGTAGGATGGAATAAATTGGATTTGAAGTCTACCTGGTGTAGCTCATAGCCCACTTTCATGTTCATTCTGTAATAATAGATGCTGTCTGTCCAGTAACTGTAGACACATGATATGGTTACTCCTACATGGGGAAGAAAAGAGATCTGTTTTCCGTGTGTTGGCAAAGGATAGCTTTACCTCATTTGGTAGAAAGGATGTAGCATGTATCTGTAACTTCAGGAACTATTGAGTGAATTTCTGTGTTCGTGGATTTCTGGTAGATTCTTCAGCCCAGTTATTGTATTCTGAATTGTCAACAAATAAATTATTTTTCAACAGAATACAACTTTTGTTATTCACATTAATAACAAATATTTGTTTATCTTTGACAGTGACATTTTATCCAAAGAAGAAAGCTGTGGCTGTCAAATAGAAGCTAACATAGTAGTATACTTTTGAGTCTTTTAATTTTTTGAAAGTAGAATTTACTGCTTTGCCCCAAGTTTCCCTGTTGCACCATTTTCCATAAAGCCAAGTTTCCCAGTGGATGCCTTAATCATGTGTTTTACATGCTGTCATATCACATAACATTTCGAGTTTGACTTAACCTGGTGTGATATGTCACAATCTTACAGTATGTGTGCCCCAGGGAACTTTAAATCAGTTTGCTGAAAAACACGATTAAAGATCCACAGTGAATTGAGTTTTTGTTAAAATTGTACACTCACAAAACCACACCTCTTCCTCTGGGAAACAGCACACATCATCTGTGAAAATATTAGTATTACCTGTAGCCTTTAGACTTTGCAAAGAAAATTACAAATACTATTTTCTAATTGCTAAATTAACTAATAAAATTACTTCTGTGTAGTGCAATGTAACAGCTGCAACTATTCGTCCCATATTTAGGCTTTATGCTGCAAAGCAATATTAGAAGTGGCACTGGGTTACCTATTTAGAGTACCTTATTGTACCCTGATGCTTTGAACTTGGTCTAGTTGAGAGAAACCTGTGGGCAAATGCCCAAAGCATAAACCTACAATCATGAAGGCTCTGAGAAGAGCTGAATGAAGAATTGATAATAAACGTTGTCCAACTCTTATTTTACAAAATGTGCAGTCAGACTTCAATGTCCCAATACTGGCTTGTGGATTTGTTTTCTGACCTTCATGTGTTGCTTTGTTCTGTGTCCAAAATGAATGTGTTTTCTTCCAGAATTATTTGAAACCCATCTACAGGTCTGAACTCTTTATTTCAACAAATAAAATGGGCACTGGTGGATATGTCATCAAAGCAACATGAACACTACAAACATTAGTATCTGTTTTACAAAATATTCACAAAATGCTTTTCAAACTTTTGATTCAGCTGTGGTTTTGAGTTCTAATGGTGGTTCTCACATTTTTTATTTCCTATCACATTTTGGTGACAAATGAGTGGCAACATACCTAAAATGTGTTAAGTGCTTTTCTTACAAAGCCATTGTCTGTGGAAAGTGCAGTTTTAAACTGAATGTAGTACTCCAAGCAGGAAGAAACACATCTTTGTGTTCTGATTTATTTGGTTCTTATATTTTATATGAAATGGGAAGTATGATTGTGGTTATTAGTAATAATGAAAAAAACAAAGAAAAAAACCCCAAACAAACAAACAAACCAACCAACCCCAAAAAAACTAACAAGACAACATACTGCTTAAGCATGTGGCCAGATTTAGCAGTATGTATTTTGACACACATGTAAATGCAGCAGAAGAAAACAAACATGTCTTTTTCACTGTATATGATAGATAGACAAATTCTAAAGGGAAATGACACATTTTGTTATTAATTAACATCCAGTGATCCTTTCAAGCAACACCCTGGAGGCTGAATGCAGTGACAGCATAAAAAGATATACACCCACCAGTACTTGGCATCAGGCATTAAGCAGTTTCCTGGAAAAGAGCTGGCATATATTCCTTGATAATACATCTCATAGGTTTGTTGGATGGCAATTCACTGAAGTGTCCGACCATTAAATGACATACCAAATTGTTGACATTTAACCATGTGTGCCTGTTGCCAATCACTTGAGTCTTCCCGAACTTCTATTCTTTTTCTACTTGAAATGGTTAAAGTCCACCCTGGCAACAAGCAGAGACTAAGCAAAGTGTAAATGTGTTTCATATGTGTTTTGAAAGACAAAAATGTAAATTCACAAGGTAAGCATGGAACACAGTATTACACTATGCTGTGTACATACTACACTGTTATAAATTAGGTTAGACCTTGTTGAAAATGATAGGCACAACAGCTACTCTTTATTTTTTTATATATAAAGTTATTTATTTATTTTTATATATACAGTCATTCCTCAATTGTAGAACCAGACAGCTGCCTCCAAACAAAACACAGATATCTGGTTTATGCAATGAAAGGTACAAGAGGGTGAAATGTCTTTGTTCATATTGCTTTGTAAGAGTTTGTTTCTCTGACTACAAAAGAGAAACATGTGTAAAGAAAAGCTAAGAGAGACGTACTGATTGCATAGGCCTGTGTAAGTTCCTGAAACAGAGCTTTTAGCTAAAACGGATTCTACAGCTAGGAACAAAGAAGTTTTTTCCATCTTCCTCTGTTCAGAGTACGAGGACCTCATACAGTCTTTGTAACTATACAGGTAACAAAAACCAACTTCTATGAAGAAGCTGAAAATAATCACAAAATACAAAGGAAAACCTACAATGGTGTATAGTGTTTTATAAAGTAGTTTTAAATGGGTCCTTAAGTATTTAGTGACCACAAGTTCAAAACTGATTTAAAAATTGTCTTTCAAACAATTAGTAATTAAAACCTAAAAATAATTTCTACAGAATTTTATTAATGAGAATATCTGAGTGAAGTGTGCATGGAAGGAGACAGAGCTGACAGATTACAGTATCTATAAGGAAGACTATTAGGGTGACAATAGCAAAACTTGGATGGGAAAGACCTGTATTGAGCCTTGCAATGAAACATAGAGAATTTGGGAAAGAAAGTCATGCTAGAGTAAAATGAAGAAGCATGCCACTGCTAACAGAAGGGTGGGAGCTTGAGATACATAATTTCTACAAACCACTAGTACATTAACTGGTTCTTGATGGAATCTTGATGGACCCCTTTTTCAGTATCTGCAACTTTAGAGCTCCAGGGAAGACACCAACTCACATTCAAACCTTTGGCTGCTCTCTGGGGTTTGGAACAAGAAGGATTTAGAAGGATAACTAAAAAATCACAATGTCACTGCCCTAAAAATTAAACCTTGCTTATACATTGCCATCAAATTTATTTCAGGATTACTGCAAGCAGATAGTTCATTTCTAAGCCATTTATGGTCAAAATATTGAGTGCTACATTTAATTTTTGTTTACTCACTACTGAAAGTGCCATTGACTGAAAAGCAACTGTTGAACTGACATTGGCTTATATACAGAGACACCTACTACATTCATGTATAAACCTGTAAATAAACTTTTTGTACATGTAAAGGAAAATTGCCCTTGTATGTTACATGGCACAGCCAGGCACCTTGAACTAAAAACCTCAGCTTGTCACAACGCAGCCTGACTCTGACATGGCTGTCCTGAAAGTTTCCCTGAATGTTCTATTAGCAGGCAAACTTCTTTTCCTTCGTGCCGTGATATATACATACATCCCCCTGCAGGAACTGACATTCTGCTCCACAGTTCAATAGTAATATAAAGTGATCTGCCCTTTAGAGGCATGCTTCCTGAGCAAAGTTTGCTTTCCCTTACATGCAAAAGGACATTGGAAGGGATTGATGAGCCCAACTGTTGTCAGTCACAAGTGACATAATTTGGGGGTAGTATTTAGAAGATTAGTAACATCTGCTTTTAAAAATGTAGCTAGCAGCAACCCCTCCAGCCTACTTCAACCATATGGGATGCTTTGTATGCACAGATAGGCACTGTACACTGCAAAAGCTAGATTTCCTTCAAATAACACAGTTAAAAATAAAAATTGAACAAAACCCTGCATCTTACTCTTTTGGTCAGATAGTGCAAATGCAAAACTGTACTGCTGAACAAAGTTTATTGTTCAATTACACTTTTACATTAATACTAACAACAATCATTATTATTACCAAAGTGTTTGTCCCTACAAATTCCTGAACAATTTTGGCACAGGCTAATGAAAAATGATAGCTTTCCCCCCGCCCTGCATTCATGTCTAAACTAATCATGTCATATGTATTGCATGGAGCAGAGTATCTTGGAAATTTTCTTAAACTAGTCTTGAATATAGTCCTATGCATTCAAATGTAACATTTTTTATATCCCTAATTTCTTCTCTTTCATCTTAGGTTTTAACTAGAGTCTGCTTTGTTAATACCTATTACACTTTTGATAAATTAACAGCTACTCTGTATCTGCTAGAAATGGGCGCATTTCCAAAACATCTGGTCAGAACAGGTCAAGACTGGCTCCTTCCTCTTCTTGCAAGAACAGTTGGGGCTGATGCAGTTGTAAGCATTAGAGTTCCCAGGGGAATGTTACTTTACCTAATGTACTGGCCGAATGGCACGCTTCACTTCCACAGCACCTGCTTACAGATTCCTTGCTGCCACTCAAACCCAAGCCAGCAGAGCATAGGAAATTGGGAGCAGTGATAAAAGCACACACAGAATAACTTGAGAGAGAATGACACGATGAATGGGAAAAGAGCACACTAAAATGCATAAGCATACAATGAGGCAAGAAAGAGAAAAATGTTCACTATTTAATAGTTAAACATTGCCTATCTAATTGTGATTGACAATTATCCTTCCTTCCTGCAAGAGTTAGGTGTGGAATTGATTTCTTTTATGTCCCTGATTACACCAGGGCACCTCATCCTTGACCCACAATGAACATTTTTCTGTTTTTTAGTGTTTCCCCTTGCTATTTTGTCAGAATGCATCATAGTATACCCTGTAAAACTTAGGGACACTTGAGAAAGGTCAGGCAGTTTTGGATTCAGGGTTTCAGCATCTAGCCTAGCAATGTGATAATCACGTTCGCAGCCTGCTAGTTCTGCCTATTTGAGGTGGCAATGTTGTTTGCAGAAACTCATTCACTTTCTATGGAGTGGTATCTCTCAACTTCTTATCTCAAGTTACTTTATCTGTTGGTTAGAGGAGGTGGTCAAATGGCAATAATTCTCCTTCTTTACTATACGGAGGAAAATCACTGGTCAAATATAAAGGAGAATTACACCCACACTGAGCTAATCTCTGAAGCTTTGCTGGGGTAGAGAGCTTATGATTGGCATTTCTTGCTGGGTGGGAGGAAAAAGCAGTACAGAATTACCTGTATGTTTCTGCTGGTCCACTGTCACTCATTAATATCTGTTTTTTCACTAACCTTCTATACTCTTTGTGAGCAGGAAAACACAATGTGAACATTAAGAGAATGGAGTGTCATTTTCAAGTTCTTTGATTTCAGATGGTTTGGGGAAGTATGAGATATTTTGACTGTGATTTTTGTTTTATTATTCCTAATTAGGAACTCCAAAGTAATTGAAACCGGTACTTTTAATTGCCAAATGATAGCAAGCAGAAAGGTAATGCTGAAAGCTCCTTTCAAGTGCTCTCCTCATGCTATATTTTAACTTAATCATCAGCTTTTCTTACAGAGCAAAATTGTGGTAGAATAAAAGAAATGGCAACAGGTTAGAAACTGACACAGCTGTATTGTGACTAGAAGCAACCATTTTATATCATGTTCTCCTTCCATTATCTCTGATGAGCAGGGTTTGCCCTTTGCACTCTTTGCATACAATCACCCGAGGAAGCAAATTGAAAGAAAGAGGTCTGTAATGCTATAAACAAGAGGAACCTCTGGGTTCTACTTGTGCCAGGTCTGTAGATGCTGGTGTGAGGTTGTACACTTAATTTCTTTGTGCAGTTTGATTCCACTTTCAGTTTTTCAAAGAAGGCTTCAGAGGCAGTAAAAAGATTTTTGGCAACTTAAACTGACAGTTCACTGTGAAGATTTTTTGACCATCTCTTCACTTTCCAATCCCAGCTTGAGTGGATCAATATGCAGTTACTGTTACTGCTACTGCAGTAGATTTCTTGTGTTTTGGCCTTAGTCCTTATGCTCACCTTCAGGTATTTTGAACTTTGGGAGTCAGTAGTGACAGCTACTATCTTCAGTGGAACAACCGTTCTAGGCAAGTGAGGGATTTATCTCTGTTGAACTTTGTTGTGGTATTTGAGTCTCACTGTTTTTAATTTCCATGTAAAACTTGTAGTTGCCAGGGTATCTTTTGGCAAATTAATGGTGAAGAAATGTGTTCTCAGATGCTTCTCTACTTGAAGATAAAGATGTTATCTATGTGAGGTAAATGTGGACTCCTGGTTTGAGAAATATTTCAGCAGTATTACAAATACCAAATAAGCCTGGTCTGTTCCTCTATAGCAAAGTGGATACCTATATTATTAATCCAAAAAATCAAGGTCCAAACGCAAATACATTCTTCTCTCAGATTTCCTTCTTGAATACTGAAAATAAACAGGATTAAGCCAAACTAACCAGATCTGGATTTAGGCTTTCTCTGAATTTGCATTTCAAATGTATACCTTCAAGTTGAATCTGTACTAACACTAACCGTGGGAATTGTTGAACTGCAGGACAGGTAGAGAAACCATTCCTTGTGACTGAGTGAAAGAAATTCTACCCTGACAGCATTTAAAAGAGATTTGATCAATAAACTGATTTTTGGTCTTTTCAGATGTTATTTATGGACTATATGAATTAACATGAACCAACTGTTATTCAGGAATCCCTTGCAATCTTCTATAAGATTATAAGATTTTCTCAGTGGCATCAAAGCCAATACTTCTTAATGAAGCCTAGTTTTTGGAGCTACACTCTATTACTACAGACCCATTGGATTGTATTGTTAATTGCTTTATAAACCTACTGCCCATACAGAATTAAAGCAATTTCGTAAAAGTCAAATAAGGGTATAAATTAAATATTAGAAGGTCTGAATATGAAATAACTATCTGCGCAGAACAGCTTTTGTTCTCTTTTCAATCTTGTTTGCTTAACTTTGTCAGCATCTTCTGGTGGCACTTTGATTTATTGCTTTTGAGATCAACAGCACCAGACTTACAGTATATCATTGAGGTCTGTAAACTGTTAGGCCCAGAGAGATTGGGCAGTTTATTTTCCACATACCCCTGATGTGTCAGCCATGTGCATCAATATGATTTACACACAGAGCACTCATGGACTAATAACAGTGTCAAAACTTGTCTTTTGCCAGCTAGCATTATATCTGTTACAGGGAAAATATACATGTGAAAAATCAGCCTGGCCCCAAATTACTTCCACTTCTACCATTTTTTTTACACTATTTATATTAATTTGCTTTCCTGGAGATTATCCAAGTCACTCTTAGTCATGTCCTACATTTCACTTGGGTTGAGGATTTAGGTATGACAAAGAATCCTGCATTCAAAAAAATCTCAAAAAAATTATGAAACTGCAAAGAGAGCACGGACAGAGACCACACCTACAGGCAAAGGAGCTTCTTATCAAAAGGTATGATAGTCTATGAATATGCAGTGGGTCAGCTGCTCTACAGTAACTGTGCCCACGCTGCTACCCCAGTGTGGGGGTACCCACATTCTAGCTTACCTCATGGAGATATGTGAAGTGCAAATAAGACAATAGAAGGGGAAATTTTCCCCTGAATTCTGCTGCAGAGACTACACATCAGTAAAGGCAACTACAAAGACCATCAGATTCATGAAAAGCTGAGGTAGTGGTTCATTTTTGATACTTGCATGAGTCCTTTAACTTTAATGACCAGCCTTCAATCTTTATAATACACATTTGATAGATATTTAGTGATAAATAAAGTTGAGTATAAAGTCATTTCTGTGCCAGCTTAAGAAAAAAAAAAACTTAAACAGATGTGAAAAGATGGAAAAGTTTAAATAAGGTTTAAAAAAGTCAGTGTAAAGAAACCAAAATGGATTTATTGCACATAGTGTGTTACAAAATTTCTGGTACTTTTATTTTTTTTTCCATTTATTTTCTCTCCAGCTACCTGCCTCTCTTTTAATCAGTCTGTCTTCTAAAACATCTCCTCTTCTCTTTTTCCACAACCATATTTTTCTCATCAGTACCTAATTTTTTTAAAGACAGAGGTCCAGAGAACAAGGACTTTTTCTCAAGATGGATGCAATGGAGAGATGTCTCCAAAAAAAGAACACTTTACTCTAAACAAATCCCTTTCCTGACTCTGCCTTCATCACAAACTAAAAAATTACCAGAAAGTTTGGAAGTCTTTGACAGTCTTCCAGTCAAAGTCTAAAATTTAGGTAAATTTCAAGTTCAAATCTTTACTTAAAAAAAACCTGTCTGAACGGAATGCAAATCCAATTGCAACGACTACTTTCTCCTCCTGTAACTGTCATTTGCTACTGTTCTGTGATATCTAAATCATGTAGGTTGTGAATCAGTTATAAGCCTGTGTGTGTATTTCATTTTTCTGAAGAACAGTGAAACTAGCATTTCTCACTTCAAGTCTGCTAGTTTCTTCGCTTGCACATCCCTCATTCCTTTTGAGGCAGACTGGAGCCTTGTAATTTTCTATTCAGTCAGCAAAATAGTCTCTGGCCATGTACAGAGCAAAATCAGTGATCTTTCTGGATTATTATTTTTTTTTTAAATAATCTAATTTTAAGTGCTTTAGACACTAATTACACAGCAATGGCAGCCACTGCCTAGCTCGATTGGCTTAAAAACTTCATGCAAAAAGCTGATTTGCAAATTAACTTGCCTTGGCAACCAGTAAGGATGTCAATTTGAAAATAAGTAGCAGTGTATCATTTCACCTCAAAAGGCCAGGGTTTGCTGAAAAGTGATACACACATTCTCATGATGAAGGATTTGTTATGCTATTGACCATTGACATAAGTAAGTAAGAAACCATTATCCTGAGGACAAAAATAAAAATAAATCAAAGCTCATTTTCCAGCTGTCTATAAGAAGAACTAGCTATTGATGTAATTTCTGGCTAAAATTACTCAGGCATGTGCCAGCTGCTGTGTAAAAAGTGTGGGTCTACTTACTGAAGACACTATAGCTACCCATCAAACCAGTGATTAAATCCAAAAGGAGAAGACCTTGCTTAAGCATGTCCTTACAAGTAGAGACACCAAAAAAATTCATAAACAGTCATATGCACAAATGTACACCCT
Organism: Apus apus; assembly: GCF_020740795.1. Taxonomy (NCBI): domain Eukaryota; kingdom Metazoa; phylum Chordata; class Aves; order Apodiformes; family Apodidae; genus Apus; species Apus apus. The sequence goes on along the minus strand of NC_067286.1, from coordinate 52,362,315 downwards.
GTTAATTCCTTTATCAAAAGACTGTTTGCAAACATTGCATTTATGGGGGTTTGTATGGCATTAAGGTCAGAGAAATATGAATTCCTCTATAAAATTGAGAGTTCATACTGGCTGGATAAAAACTAAATGACATGATAGTGACTTTGATGGGACTGTGCAGGGACTGTGAACAGCTAGTGGCAGATAACAGTACTATTTGCATCATGGTATTATCTCCTTGTGAGACTACAGCAAAGAGGCCCTTTGTTCTGGGAACTCAGCCCAGATAGAGGAAACTGTGGGGTGAAGAGATGAAATTTCTCTTGCTTTATCTGTCCTTAAAGCTTTTCACCCTGAGGCTGCTGTGTGCAAGCCCTGACTCCTACAGGGAAGGGAGGTGGCCAAGAGTGACACTGAGCTCTGACTAGTCTAATTTTCTCTGTAGTGTTTTATTCCTGTATCTCCTCTCTGTCTCCTTCTTCTAGAGCAGAAAAGAAATATTCCAGCTTCAAATGGCATACTTGTTCCTTCAAGATGATTGTCTAAGTGACGGTGTGGGTGGCATGCTCTGGTGTGACTGAGGGGCATGTGGCTGCTCAGGTACCTCAGCTGTGCTGGCAACAGCAGCAGCTGGTGGGGAAAAAATCCTGCTTTAGGGCTTTCCTCTGCAAACCTGTGAGGGATCAGGAACCCAGCCTGGTCTTGAGAGCTGTGGTTCTTTAATACTCCAGTGAGAGTCAGGATCCATTTTTTTTCAGCCCTCTGAACTCTCAAAGCCATGTACGTACTTTGTCTGAATGGAAATTTTTTGGAGAATGAGGAGTGAAATTAACTTTTTGGTTTTGCTGACAGCCCTGTGGTTTAACAGTGGCCTTGGGTGAAGAAAGTCCAGGACCAGGTTCCTCCTCTAGCTAACTCTGAGTAACCACAGATAAAAATCAATGATGAAAATGAGGAAAATGTGATGCAGGCTGAGAAAGGACTTCAGCCTTGGTCTTTTAGTATCCTCAACTGTGGTACGCAGACATACACTTAGATATGCAGGCATTTTCACCAAAATAGTCTAAAAAGTTTGCGTTTTCTACAGAAAAAGAACAAACCAAACAAAACTAGACATGAAGACATGAAGTCTTGAAAATTAATGTAGCGTGAAATTATAGTCCTCCAGTCAGCTTTAATTGCTAGTGCAACAATTGATGATTAGAATTCAAAAATTCGTATCCCACATGTATTCTTCAATTTTTGTTTATAATTTGTCCTCCCAGCAGATCCTCCTTACAGTAAGTTTATTTATCAGAGCATTCATAGAGAGTAGAGCCCAAAGGGGATGTAAATCCAAAGTAAGTGAATTCGTTTAAATATTTAAAACATTTGTGAGATGTATTATCCCAGTTCCAGTCAGCATTCTGGACTAGAGTGGGATGGAAAATAACTTTAATCAGAAATTTTTGAAGATGTAAATTCATTACCATTCAAATATCTAAACTGTACTATGTAAAGAGTAATTCTTAATTTTTTTCTGAAATAGGAAATCTGTTAATGTCTATTACAAAGCAGTATTTACAACATCAAAAAATATGTTAAATATTCAGTGCTTAAATTAAGTGACAAAAATTTGGGCATAAAGAAAAAAAGGAAAAATATCTTTAGGCTTTTAATTATTTTTTTAAAAATAATAAAAAAATTAAATCAAATTAAGCTAGTTGTATTTTAAACTTTTCTGTTAATTACACGCGTGTTAAATTAACTTGAACATTCTCCAAAGATATTGGAACATCATAATAATCTAATACAGTAAAACTTTTACTTTATACACTATAAATGCATTATATTTAAGTTTCTTCATCCAGAAAGGAAGGGATATGCACTTTTGTAATTGGTCTAGTACTATTGCTTAGTATTGCAATGTTGTCTTTTGGTTTTGGAAAGGAAACATTTTGAACTGTTCCGAAAAGTCTGTGAGACAGGTGGGAAATTTTGGGAGGGTGACTGTAAAACTTGCTTGCTCCAAATGTGTTTCTGTGGTCAGCTGCACACTTCTTTTGCTATGAATTCATTTTAGCCATGTGTGCTTCTTATGTTCTGCAAACACAGCAGGGAACAAAGTAATCTATGTCTGCTGCCATTGTTTCGATTCTTTTCTTATTAAATGTGTGTTTCAAATGACTAGCACCATACATTACATTCCCAGTATACACTTACACTTTTGCTTAAATTCCTGTAGATTGAGAGTTATCCTAAAATCAGCAAGACATTCTCATTATGTAAAGTTAAGCATATGTTCAAGTGTTTGTCTTATCTGGGCTAATCCATAAAATTGAGAAAAAAACAAAATATACAAGATGCACAACATTTCTATAGGAACCTATAACTGTAAAATAGTAAATGGAATGGGTAGCTTATACATTAATTATGTATGTGTGTGTATGTATGTATGCATGTATACATATATATATAGGTATTAACATGTTGAACTCACATACTCAAATTTTCAGTTGACATCATCAGTGTTATATACATGCTGGGAAAAATCATATGGCTCCTTTTTCTTCCCAAAAGTGGGTTGCAGTAATACCTGTTGCAAGGAGATGTGATTAACATTGTTTGGTCCCTGTGGCATGACATTTATTTATTTATTTATTTCTGAGAGAATCCCTAATCCCTACTTAATTTTATGAACTGTCAAAATGATTCTAAATATCTCTCTGGTTTGCATTTTCACCTCAGGACAGAAGTCCAGAGGTACAGATTTGTTGTAAAACAGTGGACTTTAGGCAATTTTCATCTTTTAATGCCTGCAGCGTCTGAGGTTGAATTTGTAATAATCACCAGATTATCTCCAAAGGATCTTTCTGTTACACTTGCAAATAGTTCTGCAGGAAAATGCAAATATATAGAAGAAAAATAATTTTTTAGATACAGGAGTTCATTTTGTCACATAATCCCAGATGGAAAAGAAAACAAATGTGGATTTCTTTTTTCTTTTTTCTTTTTTCTTTTTTTTTAATGACAGCTGAAAGATACTATGGAAAAGATATTTGCTGTTCTGGTAAAGTGAGATGCTGGTCTCAGTGACCTGGTTAGACCTTAGAATGCAGAAAAAAATGTGCAAAAATAACACTGCAGTTATAATTTTATTTTAGAATGGGAATACATTGTTCAAATGGTGTGTACAACCACAACAGTTAAAGAAATCTGCCTACATGGTTATAGATGTGGCTGATATATAAGGAAAAAAAGGTGTGGATATAAATTAACTTACTATTTGTAATGGAATTCAAGTAGACTTCCATTATATTTTGGGGGCTACGAACAAATTGAGTCAGAAAGGGGAACAGAATCTGACAACAGATTCCACGTATTAATTGTGTATGAAAGTCAGGTGATAGAATTAATTAACATTTAACAAATGTTAATAAATTATATACACTTATTATTCATGTCATAAGTGAGTTCAAATAAAGGTGTAATTTGTAGGCTGTAATTTTCTGAAGTTTGTATTTCAGTAAGAAATTTAATTCTTTACCAGACCTGGAATATGATACTGGTTCTGTTCATATTGTAAGAAATTAACTTGAATTCCACTAATGGCATTAATATGAATTTGCATATAATTGGTAAAACTGAGGAAGGTGGACTAACAAAAATGTTCCTTCTTTTATGCATTGAATAATCTCGCATAGATCTTAGGATTTTAAAAATATTTAGTGATGCAAAATTTGGTTGTTCTGGACAGAAGGTGGACAGAGGGTAGCCTTCTAGCACAGATGCTTTAAAAGATTTAAAAGTGGGCCCTGGACAGCCATCCTTATTTGTCATTAAGGAAACCAAGAAAGGATGGCTCCATGGGTATATCAAGAGGCAAAAATAATTGATTTGGGTTTCTGTAGCTGGACACTCTGCAGGTTGAGTGGGGAGTCACTGTCTGATGGAGAAGGATGATGAGAGTTGAATTACCTGGGTAATGCGTAAGTGTCCAGAAACAACTAAAGAGAAGGAGACAAAGATGGGTTTCCTATTGTTTCTATATCTCAGGGAGTCAAGCTTCAGTTAGGATAATAGAAAATAATCCAGAGGGACAGTACCTGCCTATTATACAGAAAAAACAGCAGTTGTTACTGTAAACTAATTCATCATAATGAAGGCACCCTGGATAGCCTGTCTCCTGAAGCACAGGTCAGGCTACTCAGAAGAAAAGTGGTCTGTCTCCAGTAGAGTTTTTCTTGTTGCTTAGAAATGCAGGCTATCCCATGCATCTTCATATGTACTTGAAGAGTAAAGAACAAACTACATTTCTTTTATCTGAGCTCTGCTCAAAGCAGCATGCAAGAGACCAAAATTTATAAAACTGGAAAATAATTAAAACAGAGCCAAGAGGGAAGAACATGAAATCTTTCTGAACTGGAATACATACCTACTCCCATCCTGCTGCTGAGCACAAAATGTCATAATCCAAGGAAATTCTAGCCCTGCTGAAGAATGAAATAACTTTATATATTTATTTATTTTTCACTTCTGACTAGCTAATGCTGCTAAAATGAAAGTCAAAAAAGAAACCAGGCCACTGAAACTCTGTTTTTACTTTCTGGTCCTGTTTTTTTGATGAATGTAGGAAAAAGCAGGGAAGTTTGAAATTGGGAAGGCAGATGATCAAAATATCATCTATGGCCAGATATACAGAGACATTAGGTAGTTATCAAATATTGATGGTGCATTGAAGGTATAAGACTAAGGCAGAGCACTCCATTTGTTTGTTTTGTTTGGCCAATGTGTTAAGTAGAATAACTTATGAGAAATGTTAGAATTCATCCCTTCTACTTCTTTTGTTACCAGGTTAGCACTGGACCAATTCACATATCTAAGGCTTTATGTATTATTAATCAAAAGAGTTAAAAAGTCAATCCAATCTGGTTATATACAGTAGTTCTTGTGGTTTTCAAGCCTTTAAATAATTTATGGTGTCATTCCTTTCCCAGTGGATGTCAGGCTGGTAGAATGTCTGGAATCAAAATCCCACTGGGAAAAAAGAAACACAGTCAGAAAATAGGTGGGTTTTTTTTGTTGTGTTTTTTTTTTTTTTTTTTTAATAATAGCAACTCCAACCTATTGTATCATCACTATCAGTCTCTAGAGAGACCATTTCTCTTTCTTATACGAATCCTTTTGGGATCAAACAATCCCTATGAATCTATACCTACACAGTATTCTAACTGACTAAGAGTATCTATGAGAGTTGAACAACTATATGGATGTGTCTTTAATTAAAAAAAAAAAAAATAATAAAAAAATCCTATATTAAATTTGTCTTAATCTTCTGAAACCAATCATAATTCATTAAAGTTTTTTTTCTTTCTTTTTCTTAGAAATTATCATCTAACTGTAATTATCACTATGGTATTGAAACCTACTCAGCCTTTTTTATTTCAGAAACGTTTGTTCTGTTTCTTTTGAAGCCATAAGCCCCTACAGTTGACCACTGTAAACGTAACTGGCTCTTTTTTTGGTAACTGTGTCCCAAATTCATTCAGTCATTTTTGATTATATGAGTATTTGGGAATCTACTTTTAAGGTTTTGTTAATCTTTCTAGGTACTCAGGAATATAATAAAAAAGTGATTTAAAAATAATGCATTCAATTTAAAAGTATGTTAAGAAGTAATGACATTATTTGATGTGATAAAATACCAGATTCTGGCTCCACGAGTAAGACACTTGACTTCTATTATTGAATAGACTGCTACCATATATTTAACACATAAACTTCTTTCAGAATTAAAAACCTCCTCTCAACCCAGAAAATCATATATTCTTTCACCATGCAAAACAAGGTCACTGAAGGTCAAGTATATCTGACAGATATTCTGCTATTTCCTAATAAATTATGAGTTTTCACACCTCTTTGTTTTGTGCCATAGATTTGTATCTTGCAATCAGTGTCCCAAGTAAAGCTATTTTTAAAAAAATCATTAATCTCTCAGTAACAAACCCAGGTAACAAACCCAGGAAGCAATAGTTAGGAAATTGTCCCATGATATTTTAACACAGTTGGTTTTCCTTTCAGCTGCTAACTCTCTATACTCACTTCAGCCAGGCCCACAACCTTGCCTTGTGCATGCACATCCTGCTTTCCTGCAGGTCTAAGAAACTTCATTTCTTGACCCCTCATTGCAGCCTCCACAATTGTTAATGGAACTGCATGAGCACTAAAGATGCATTTCTATATGCAGGCAACTGAGGTCGTGCCTGAGATTCAGAATTATGCATTTATGTAAATGAAGACTGGCCTTAAATGTAAGTAAGGAAAATAAGCTTTCTGCAGCTATGCTTGTCATGTCATTATGAACTGAGGTTGTAAATGTTTGGTAGATGAGAAAGGTGGATGCTTTACTTACAGTATCAGGATTTGATCCCCTTATTCCTTTAAAAAAAAGTAGAAACACAAAATGTAATATTCTAAAACAATGGAAAATAAAAAAGTGAAGGATTTAGATGCATGAATATCATAAAATTCCCTCAGTACCACTAACTCAGCTGTATTCATGACACATATTGACTCATATTCTGCTTTCAGCAACACTTGTGTAAATCCAGGGTACAGCAACTTCAGTCACTTTGGTGCAATTGCAATTGATTTACACTCGTGTAACTGACAGCATTTGACCCTTAGACTATACATATATCTTAAATTATGCATTTAGCTTCCTGAGCTGCAACCGAACAATAAGGCAGTATATATATCATCTGATATGTACCATGCATCAGCTTAATGTGGACATTTTAGTTTTGCAATTCTACTCTTGTGCTGCCATTCTCATACTTGAAAGGATGTTAAATTATATACATATATAAATACACACACATGCATAAACACATGCATATACTTTTAAGAAATTTGTGTGATCATAGATCACACATACATAGATCACATATGGCTCCTGCAAAAATGGAGAAGTACACGTGTTTAAACTACTCTTAACTAACAGTCTCCAGAACCTATTTTACTGTTCACAAGGATATTCATCTCCTAGTTTCCTGTCTCCAAAGAGGGACAAGGTTCTCCACTTAACATGTGAATGTCTTAACATAGGGTTACTGAGATAAAGGAGAAGAATAGGGGTGCCCTGGGTCCTGTATTGGCTTTGGTCATATTTATGGAGCACAATTTCCCTCTTCATGTTGTGGGATCACACCTGTGGAGCTCCTTTTCCCAGAGTAAATCTGGCCAAACCCTGCAATATCAGCCTTACCTCACCTAATGCTCTGCCTAGCTCTGACTTGCACAATGCTTGTCCTGCAACCACTTTCTCAGAAGCTTCTGTTGAAGATAAAAGGTGATTCCAGAAATAGGTGAAGAGATAAAGAACAGACAAACCTAGACACTCTGGTTTAACTTCCTCTGAAGACAGCTGCTCCAGCTGCTCCTGAACAACTCCAAAATGTATGGTCCCAAGGTAAGTATTCTGTCCTACACTCACTCTGTAGCCACAGCAAAGATAAGGTAAAGAGCAGAGAAATGGTACTCATCTTTGGAAACTCAGGAATGCTCTTAAGCATTTGGCTCCATTTTTCTCTATGTAATATTGAGCACTGCATTACAGTAACACTTAACAGTTCCTCTGACCCTTCTTTCTAAGGAGCCTAACCCTGCCGGGCTTGTATAATTTCTGTGGTTCCTGCAGGCTTCCTAAAAGGCAGATAGTTAGTCTCTGGCAAAAAAAAAAAAAAGGTTAAAAGTAACAGCCATCTTTTAAAATGATATTACTAAGAAATGAAAACAAAACCTAATTATATTTGTAAACAAAATCAAAGGGAAAAGGGAAGAAATTTTAACAGAAGCTTAATACAGTTTTGGACAGTTCACAAGGTCCAGCAGCCTGTGGGCCAAACAATAAGCAATTTGCTGAGCAAGAGAGAATAAAGACATTCTTTCAGGCTGGCCGGCTGGCATGGTGAACTGCCCATTGTGCTTCTGGCTGCAAGACCTGGGATTAGGGAGCAACTCAGGTTCCCAGGCTTGGCACCAATGGAAACTCACGTTTATGTATTTAGGCTTTGAACAGAAGAAGAGGTCACAGTTCAGTACCACTTGAGAGGTGATCTACCAAACAACACTCGTCCTGTCTCCAGAGGATGGATGTTCGTCTGCCCATTTGGTCAAAGGTGAACTGCCCTAATAATGCCTCTAGCAAGGTAGAAAAGATAAAAAAGCTTACAAAACAAAGCTGGGATGGGGGAGGGACACATTTTCAAATGGTAAACTCCAGTGAAAAGGCAAAATACAGTCATAATAACAATCTGCTGCTTGTAAGTAGCAGACTGGGTTGGAATTTAAAAATGCAGAATACCCAAAACCACATTTATAAATATTGTTCTTAAGTTATTAAGATGATCTTTTTATCAGATCTTTTTCTGTACTAAGAAACACAAAAGTAGAGGAAGAGAAGGTGCTTCTTTGCTATACTAAATCTCCAAATTTTTCATAAATCTAGTTATTTCAGTCTGCATTAAAAAAAAATAATCAGAAAAGCAGGAGCACAGAGTAATAAAATTGATATAGTTATCAATCAAAGACATGTTGCAGGATTAAGCTCACACAATGCATTCTACAGCTATCAGATTTCCCAAGAATTAATAGATGGGAATAACAAGGCCACATTATCACCTGTACTATCTAGAAATTATTACACTGTGATGACCATTAGGCTTGCTAACTTAAGAACATTCTCTGTGGACAGGTCATTGTTGCAGGTATTGCAAAAGGGGAGGCTCACACTCTCCAAAATTATGGTGGTTTTTGAACAACTCAAAAGATCAAACCTTTTTGACTGCCTCCAAATAATTTAGTTATTTACCAGAATTAATTGAATGATAAAAGCAGAAATTATGCCTTAGTAACAGACACATTAGTAGGATAGTTTTGCTTCTTGCTGATACTACTCATATTTTGATATTTTTATGTAGAGGTAGGTGAATTTCAATAAAGCAATGATATGATTTTACATGCTGTGGGGAATGGTCTACACTTAATTCTTTTTTCACTTCCTCAGGTGCTCACAGGATTTTTACAAACATCCCTGTCTCAGAAAGAAATGCAGAAACTTGCATATATGAATGTAAAGTTTAAAAGAGGCAGAATGAAAGGGACATGCAAGAAATAAAAAAAAAACAAACAACAAAACAACACAACAAAAAAGAAGTAACCAGCAACTAACAGCTACATCACTCAAATGTGTATGCTTACTCTGTGTAGAAGAAGGACGACAAAAGTGAAGTTAAACAAACAGAAAGCCTTATTGCACAATTTTCCTTAATGAATATGTTGGAGATAAATGGAGTCTGTTTATGAGCATCCTGTGGACAGAGGAAGTATCTAACTTCATCACTTTCTCTGGGGTACTAACTGATTCTGTTCTTGAGTGAATTGCTCGTTAAAGACATTAAGTCCAGCTCTGCTTTCTTTAGATAAATAGAAAATTTCAGACATACGTTATTCTGGGCAAGTACTTTTCAGGAGTAACAATGAGGACTTGAGATTCACTCCATTCTTTGATCTTACATTAAACTCTTCAGTTTTATATATCTTTCTTCTTCCAAGAAAGAGAAAAAAACACTTTTTTTTTACAAAATGAGACTATGAGATAATCAGGCTGAAGAATTATTATTTATTATGAAAATTTGTACTTGGATTGAGATTCCAACACAAGATAGAATGACTCTTTGGTATTTCAGTTCTTCAGCTTTTGTTGATGTAAATCAAACCCCAAGTCCACACCAAAAGTGGAAGACAGTACATCATGCAAACCAGAGGCCCTGTCTTCAGCAGGGGATTCCTGCTGTTGGCTTTAGGACAATGATCGCTGCAAACCACTTGGCCCTGAATTCTAGCTGTGAGCTCTCCAGGGAGTTTCTTAAAACTAGAGAATTTCCTAAGTTGAATGCATGTCAAGCCTTGCCAACAGGAAAGCTGGAGGGAGGAAGAATGTTCCCTGTTTTCATGGGACTCGGAACCCCTGGCACCAGGGGAGAACAACCACATTCTTTTCACAAAAAATGAGGGGCAAATGACATGAGGAGCTGCAAAGTTGCCAGTGGTAGTTGGAGGCAAGGAGCCTTACCTTTAGAAAACTCATATCTGATGGGATTGTGGACTTTGCTATGTAGTGCACTGTTGCTTCAAATCCTGCCTAAATGAAACAGTGTCAGTCCTTGTCTTGAAAGTTATTTGGAGTAGGTACTGCACCCTCCTTTAGGCTTCAGCTAGACCTGGAATCAAGGGGAAGAAGAAATGCTACTTCTGCTATGTCTGAGCATTGCTGTGGCAGTAATATGAAGTAGCAACAAGCAGTCATCCACTTTGGAAAGCATAGTTCAGATTAAGTTTGTTAGTGAGAAACCTAAACATTCTGAGAAGCCCTCCAAGCTTTTTTTTTTTTTTCTTTTCCTTTGTTTTGTTTTGTTTCAGGATAGATTAACTGTAACTTTATGTATATTGCATCTCACTCTTTCTTGGTCATGTTGTGCCTTTCATCTTTGCTGTAATTCTGCTCCCCTCCAGTGTCAGTTCTCACACATCTTCCAGATTTGCATCTTGATGAGCGTTTGTTCTATGACTTCTGTCACCTGTGTGTGCTTGGTACACACCTCACATGCCACCCCTCCCTTTTTCTTTTTCTGCCTCTCTCTCTGTCTCAGACCACAGGGGCCACACGATCACCACTTTCTCAGTGTGGCATTTCCTTCTGCGTGTTGCTCTCGCACGTTGTTTATCTCTCGGAAGGATTGTAACTATAGATAGCATCAGTGGAACTGTATCTGTCTAGGAGCAGATGTCTACCTCTGCTGTATCATCTTAATTGCCCTGCTGTGGCTCACCTACCAGAAACTTTTTTTTTTCTTTTCCCTATCTTATATTTTTTTCTTCCTCTCTCCACCCCCTCCCTATTTTGCAAATGATTAGCTGAAAACCAGCAGGACTTGGTTTGTAGGCATAGGAATCATTTGGGCATATTTAAACTCGTAAAGGAAAAAAAGTAGCTTCAGTCCTTAACCAACTGGACAGTACTTTCTAAGGTCTTTGAGATTATGTGTTTTATCTTTACATTGTAGCCATTTAGGCAAACATTGCTGAGAAAGAGTAGAAAATTATTATAAAAATAAAAAATATCAGTCTAAAACAAGGTGCTACTGTTTTGAATAAGAGGATAAGCAAGTAATATAAATATTACTATTTATGGCAGAGGCATGTTTTCACCTGTTTCTAGGGTATTGATAATTTTCAGTTTGCTTTTTTATTATTTTTTTTTTAAGCAAAATTGAATCACAAAACTCTTCATAAGAGTTTTCTATGTAAAAAACTTGAAAGATGTCTTAAATATAAGTGGTCAAAATTCTGCCTTTCAATCATTCTGGATTTACATTGAACAGTAAAATAGGTATTTATACTAGTTTGGGATTGAAATTTAGCCCATAGGAAAAAAACAAACAAACAAGCAAGCTGGCAAATAATTTATTCATATTCCATTATAAATACTTTAGCTATTTTGTAGAGGGCTGACAAAAGTTTTGTATCAGAAGGCTAAACCTGAACTGTCTACATTCTCCCTGTAAGGAAGATAGGTTTGAAAGGTATCAATCTAACTTCAATCAGTTCAGATTTATTCTTAAGTTCACCGTAAAATTCGAATCAAATTTCACTTGGTTCCTCTACTGTGGAAATGGTTTGTGATTAGCCTAAATTATATTCATCCATTAAATGTTGGGTCTTTTGAGTAAGTAATACAAGCATAATATTTTTAATGTGTATATATATCTATACATCCATTTATTGTCAATGATAAATTAAAATTGATCAGACATTACCGTAGTAGTGTATAAAATACTAGAATTACTTCCAATCATGGCAATACAAATCAACAAATAGCACCCTGATTTATTGAACTAGAAGAACTTTTATTTTCAGTACTCATGTGCTTATAAACACACACAGTAATTTTCATCTGCATCCCTTCACATCTTTAATAAGAATGATCAGCCAATGCAGGATGGGATTATCTTGTGCCCAACATCAGGAGTGTACCTGTCATATGACAGCTAACTTCTACTAGAGATGTTAACTGAAAATTTGGCAACGTTAATTTAATTTTTTATTCCTTCACCTCCCAGTGATTATTATGTTATCTTTTTCTCCATTTAAGGTCCTCTGAAGTAGTCTCCTGACTGCTGCAGTGCCTTAAGAAAAGTAGAAGGTCTTTGTACTCTGTTTCTGGCACTGCAATAACAGCAGTTTCAAAATGTGCTCCATTCATTGCAGAATTTCAATTTGGATTTTTTTTCTTTATTGTTTTGCTTCAGCTCTTTAATGCAGATTAAATTTAGTCAAAAATTGCCCTTGCAAAAGCAGTATCTTTTTACTCATCATAATTATTTCCAAGGTGTCAGCAAAACAGTGTTTTTTACAATAGCAAGAGCAACAACAAACTAATAGAGTTTTGGGAGGTGAGCTTCAATCTTTCTTGGTATCTCATCAGTGCTGTTAATTAAGTTTCATTTGATAATATTTACCGCAGGTCATGTTGAACTCTTCCACCCTCCCCTATACACAGACACACACAAAAAAAAACAAAGCCAAAAAATGTACCTCAGGAAAGAAACCAAAACTTATAAGTCTACTTATGACTGTGACAGTTTTACATCTGGATTCTTCATTAGATTTCTTGAATTCTTAATGGTAAAATAGGACACAGATAATAGGCTTTAAGTAAGACAGCATTACTCTTATGTTTTATTTTGTTGTTTTATTTAAATATAAATTATTTATGTTAATATTTAAAAATCAATGCATAAAATTCAACAAAAGTCCCTAAGAAAGAGCCCCAGGAATTCTACCTAGAAATACAGGTAAAATTACAAACTTCAGTTAAGAATGTGACTCAGACAGATTCCTCCCAGAGGGTCCCTAATCTTGGAGACAGGTGTAGCTCTTTATCTGCATTTCTCTTTAGCTTCATAGATTTCTAGACATCTAAGCTTGATTTCAAGCAAGTGTCCCCATTTCTTTAGTGAGATCCCTTTTATCTGACCACCACAGCAATACCAGGAGGTAGCTACATTTTTTAAAGTTTCTCAAGAGCTAAGTTAGCATTCTGCTAATGTCAATCATGTACAGAACTATGTTTTGTCAGATGCTGGCATTCTAAAAGTTCTGGAAAGTCTAAAAATTGTTTAATTTAACTACACTGAGCAATAACAATTAGAAATAATTATTCCTGCAATATATTTAGAGTAGGTGATCTAGTAACTAGGCCTCCTGTTACCTTGGGAGATAACAGTCTTAGAGCCCTTCCCCAGCTCTACCACTGATCTCCTGTGGGCTTTTTAGGGCAAGTTATTAGACTTTTTCTGTGTTTCTACTATACTTGGGAAAAGGACGTTAATAATAAAACTTCTTTTTTACCTTATCTTTTTTTTTTTTTTTTTTTCCCCATCTTTCTAATTAGATTTTAAATTTATCAAAGGCTGAGGCTAGCTTTTGTGTGTTGGTATAAGTAGGCTGTACAGTATCTTACGTAGAATTTCCAGCCATTTTATAATACTAATAATAAGCATTGTAAGTATCTGAATGATGAATTGATGTGAAAAGGAATTTGGAGTTAATCTTAAACCTCAGATGAATCCAAACTGTTTAGATGGCAGTAGTCCAGACATTCAGAGTCATATCTGAATTTCTTTCAACTATGGAATGTTTGGGTAGTTCAAGCCCGAAGGACTTAATTATCTTCATGACTAAACTTGTAGTATCTTCATGGAATTGGAAACTCCTCCCTATTTATGCAGGCAAAATAGGGCTACATGTAAGAACAATGTGAATCAGAGAGGGAACAGGCTGCCATGTGTTCCCTGCCATGTGCCGTGACTGAAAGCACATGAGCAGTAGAAGAAGTGCCATTCAGAGAACTGAAAGGCTGCCCAACATCCTTTTCTGGTCACTTCTCCCTCAGCAGCAAAGAAGATCCATTTAGTCTTTTACTGTTATTCCTAACTGATAATAACAGTGTTGTGATTTTAATTTTGCCAGAGTGTTCCTTCTTCACACTTCTTCCTGATTTTTCCTTTTCTGTTTTGGGTGTGACAATGAATTTTAGCAGCATACAGTGCAGACTAAGCCAATATCAGCATACAGTATTATTATACTGAATACAGTATCTGGAACAATTGTTACCACATGCATATTATAAACTACTCAAGCCTGTGCTTCTGATGCTTATGATTCATTGTGATAAGAAGGAAGAATTTCAGAAATCTTGATCTGTGCATCTAAAAGAGGGTGGAAGAAGCTGGGTAGCTGAGAAAGTGTTTCATAACAGACACTATAAACTGACTCAGCACTGATGGATACCAACTATTATCAAACACTGAAAGGAACAAGTGAACATAAACCTGCTAAGAAGTGTCTCTGAAACCTTGCTCTTGTGTGCTGCACCAGATGGCCACCTCAGAAAACAGGGCAGTGTGGATTTAGAGATGAACCAGGTTTCTCACTCCCAGAGCTTGTCTTCAAGATAAAATCTGTACAATTTCAGTCAGTTGTAATGAATTCTGAAGATCACGTCTGTCCATTTGATGGTCCTTAGTGGGAGAAAAGTTTAACTTAATAGCCTTTGCCTTTGATCTGTGTTACAGAAGTAGTTCTTTTCCCATGTATTTATTTTCTTCTTCTTTTTTTTTTTTTCTTTCTTTCTTTTCATTTCGTCCTAGTTTGCCTGTATAACATTTACAACATGCACACTTTTACTGGACCATCCTTACAATCTTTGCAGACTGCATTTAGAAGGAGAAGAAGCTGAGATTACATAATCTTTGTTTAATTACAGGGACTGGGATTTGAACTATTTGCTGGCCCAATTTTAAAATACCCTCATATATAGAAGAGCACTTTTGAAGTTGGCTACATTGTCCCATTATCTGTTTGAAGAGAGTCAAGCTGGCTCTTTTGTTTAGCAACAAGTTTGCTATTAGTAATGTTTTTCATGCATTTCTGGTAAAAATAGTTGAAATGATTTTTTTTCTTCTGCATAGCATTGATCAAAGTATTTTTTTTTTTCAGAAGAGTATCTTTTTTAATATTTCATTAGAACACGCTGATCACAAAAGAAAAGAGACAAAGACTCTCTTACCTTGTCTTAGATACCTCACCTGCTTTTGACAATTCACTGCACTGTCCAGCTCTGTCATTTCAATAGTGGTGCTGCTTCTTTTTTTAATGTTTTTCATGGTTGTATGCTTCCTTTCTGACTGACTGTCTGTATATATAGCCTAGCCATGACAACACTATAAATATTAAGAATTTTTCACAGATGTTTTGTCCACTAACCAAGACATTGTAAAACAAAGCCCAGTCATATAAAATAGGACCTTCTGTACTGGAGGTGACATGCCAGAGAGATAACAAAATAAAACATTATCTACCCAGGGAGTAATGGAGTAATTTGGCTTCAACATTACTCAGTAACATTTATGGACTGCACCAGTAAGAATATCCCAACTTTAGGGAAAAAAATAAATTACTTGGCCTGTCATTAGTGAAGCTACAGCAATAGCAGCAGGGGAGAGAGTAAAGAATCCTAAAATGAAAGACAGAGAAAACGATGAAATCTAATTAATGGAGTTTCTAGATTGGAAAGCCTATCTGTGGTTCATTTAAACATGAATATCTAATGCAAGGCTAGGCAATTCCTTATAGCACTGACTTCTAGAAACTAAAAAAAGATCATGCTTTAGTCCTGCTATTACTTTACCTTGATGATAGGAAGTTAGAATATGAATGCAGTTTGAAAGATAGTACCATTTCTTTGATACATCAAAAAGCACTCTGCAGTAGACTACTACTTTAGTAGGACACTTATAGTCAAAGCTAGTATTTGACTATGCTCCTAATGTCATATTACAATGACAGAAGCTCAAGATATATCAATTTAATCCTAGTTCAAAAGAAATCTTTTAGTTCTGCTATAGCAAAGACAAAAATGGACTTTTATAGTTTTTCAGCTTGAAATTGGAAAACGAACAACTTCTATAGTAAAAATGAAATGCTAATATGGTTGAAAGGGTAATCATATTCAGTGTTAAAAAACAAAATACTTGCCACTTATTTGGCACTAAAGTTTCCAAATAGGAAGCTAAGCTAACAAGAATGAGATTACACAGTTAAAAATCAACTCTTCTGACTAGTAACAGATAGTGGGTTTGCATTTCTTGTTCACTTGTTTTATATGGTTTAAAGATAATGGTGTCTTTGAAATTATTCCCGATATACTTGATGAAAATGATATGTAGGACCACTTCATAGATGTCAGGTTGAAGAGTGTGGTATATTGCTCAGCATAATGTGAATGAATCTTTTAAGAAAGAAAAAGGAAGAAGGAAAGAAAGAAAGAAGAAAAGAAAGAAGGAAGCAAAGAAAGAAGGAAAGAAGGAAAGAAGGAAAGAAAGAAAGAAAGAAGGAAGGAAAGAAGGAAAGAAGGAAGGAAAGAAGGAAAGAAGGAAAGAAAGAAGGAAAGAAGGAAAGAAAGAAGGAAAGAAGGAAAGAAGGAAAGAAGGAAAGAAAGAAGGAAAGAAGGAAAGAAGGAAAGAAGGAAAGAAAGAAAGAAGGAAAGAAGGAAAGAAAGAAGGAAAGAAGGAAAGAAGGAAAGAGGGAAAGAAAGAAGGAAAGAAGGAAAGAAGGAAAGAAAGAAGGAAAGAAAGAAGGAAAGAAGGAAAGAAGGAAAGAAGGAAAGAAGGAAAGAAGGAAAGAAGGAAAGAAAGAAGGAAAGAAAGAGAAAGAAAGAAAGAAAGAAAGAAAGAAAGAAAGAAAGAAAGAAAGAAAGAAAGAAAGAAAGAAAGAAAGAAAGAAAGAAAGAAAGAAAGAAAGAAAGAAAGAAAGAAAGAAAGAAAGAAAGAAAGAAAGAAAGAAAGAAAGAAAGAAAGAAAGAAAGAAAGAAGAAAGAAAGAAAGAAAGGAAGAAATGAAGAAATTAAGAAATGAAGAAATTAAGAAAGAAAGAAAGAAAGAAAGGAAAGAAAGGAAGAAAGGAAGAAAGGAAGAAAGGAAGGAAGAAAGGAAGAAAGGAAGAAAGGAAGAAAGGAAGAAAGGAAGAAAGGAAGAAAGGAAAGAAAGGAAGAAAGGAAAAAAAGAAAGGAAAGGAAGAAAGGAAGAAAGGAAAGAAAGAAAGAAAGAAAGAAAGAAAGAAAGAAAGAAAGAAAGAAAGAAAGAAAGAAAGAAAGAAAGAAAGAAAGAAAGAAAGAAAGAAAGAAAGAAAGAAAGAAAGAAAGAAAGAAAGAAAGAAAGAAGAAAGAAAGAAGAAATAAATGAAGAAATAAAGGTAAGAAAGAAAGTAAGAAAGAAAGGAAGAAAGAAAGGAAGGAAGAAAGGAAGAAAGGAAGAAAGGAAGAAAGGAAGAAAGAAAGAAAGGAAGAAAGAAAGAAAGGAAGAAAGGAAGAAAGAAAGGAAGAAAGAAAGAAAGAAAGAAGAAAGAAAGGAAGAAAGGAAGAAAGGAAGAAAGAAAGGAAGAAAGAAAAGAAAGAAAGAAAGGAAGAAAGGAAAGAAAGAAGGAAAGAAAGAAAGAAAGAAAGAAAGAAAGAAAGAAAGAAAGAAAGAAAGAAAGAAAGAAAGAAAGAAAGAAAGAAAGAAAGAAAGAAAGAAAGAAAGAAGAAAGAAAGAAGAAAGAAAGAAAGAAAGAAAGAAAGAAAGAAAGAAAGAAAGAAAGAAAGAAAGAAAGAAAGAAAGAAGAAAGAAAGAAGAAAGAAAGAAAGAAGAAAGAAAGAAAGGAAGAAAGAAAGAAGGAAAGAAGAAAGGAAGAAAGAAGAAAGGAAGAAAGAAAGAAAGAAAGAAGAAAGAAAGAAAGAAAGAAAGAAAGAAAGAAAGAAAGAAAGAAAGAAAGAAAGAAAGAAAGAAAGAAAGAAAGAAAGAAAGAAAGAAAGAAAGAAAGAAAGAAAGAAAGAAAGAAAGAAAGAAAGAAAGAAAGAAAGAAAGAAAGAAAGAAAGAAAGAAAGAAAGAAAGAAAGAAAGAAAGAAAGAAAGAAAGAAAGAAAGAAAGAAAGAAAGAAAGAAAGAAAGAAAGAAAGAAAGAAAGAAAGAAAGAAAGAAAGAAAGAAAGAAAGAAAGAAAGAAAGAAAGAAAGAAAGAAAGAAAGAAAGAAAGAAATAGGCGTTACCAGCTGATTTCACCAGACTGCAAAATGAATCCATGGAGTGAGTCATGCATTTCAGTCACGATACTTGGCAGCTAATTTGTTACTCACAAAGAGATACGGAAGTGGTGTGTACACAAACTCATCACCAACAAAATGTTTAACAGGTTTGCCCGACTTTAAAAAATTTCCAAGTCTAGATATAATCTAACTCAGGATTTAATTATGTAATTTAAATGACTGGCCTTAAAGAACAAAAAATACATACTATAGATAATGTAGGTAATTCTTTCTCTGCATGTGTACAGCCTTTCCTAGGTAACATTAGCACTGTATGCAAAGACAAAAGGTATGAAATCTTCTATCTGCAGAGAGCAGGTTTTTTTCTGTCAAACAGTGCATTTGGAGGTTGCTTCTTGCTCAATCCTATGTTTGCTGGGTTTCATTGGGAATCCTCATCCCAGGAAGAAAACAGCCTTCCAGTTCCCTCTTTCTCAGATCTATTGGGATCCCTTAATGGAGTCAACAGTGACCAAAAAAAACCCCAAGCCCCAGTAATTTAGAGTCTGTATAACTTCTCATTTTTACTTTCCTGTCACGGTTGCAATAATGAAATTCTGTAGAGTATTGTGGAAGTAAACTATCCAACTCTTTGGTTTGCTTAAGAGGTAGTTTGTGGTCGGGTACCAAACAGACGTGTCAAATTACCTAACTTTAATTTCAAGTAATTGGTGAACAGGATTACCCTTGGGGTTGAGGAAATTATAAGCGATGCAGCTCTCGGTACTTTTCTCCCTTCTAGATAGAGCCAAGTGGAAATTGCTGCTAGTGGGTATGTTACAGCTGCTTATGACAGTCTGAGAAGGTTGATATTTGCAAATAATACAGTTCACTTGACCCTCGCTGCTTGGCAATGAAGGAAAAACTATCTGAAGTACTTTCTTGGGGTTTTGGTAAGCACCATCCTTTCCTGTGATTTCTGCAATGATCATTTAACTGTTGGTAATAATTTAAGACTATCTTTTGAATAAGCTTTAATATGCACAAAATTAGCCTAATAAAAAGGACTATCCAGACTTGACCTTAAATGTTACTGTTTATCTAATGTTTTGTCTGCAAAAAGAAACATAAGGCTTATATCGACTGGGCAGAAAAAGAAAGAATAATATGCTTGATACTCCCTGTATGCATTTTGTTGATCCTAATTGCTATGAAGGGGTGATGATGAACAGGAATTAATGGGTTTTTCACCTCCCAGAAGACCTTCTGAGAACACACTGCCCTGATGAATCTCTGTTTCTGTTGACAGATTCAAAGGTCCTGATTCTCACATCAAATACTGTGTGTTTTCTTGACTTGAATGGGTTTAATTTTGTTTTATGTAGGAAATGTCAACACACTCTCTTCATGATATTCTATTCTGAAGCCTCCAAATCAAGAAGGATAATTCAAATCAGTTTGAGATAAATACCTTGAGATAGATACACAAGTGGTCCCTTTCAGGCTTGATTGGCATTAAGTAGGAACCCAGCAGGACTGTCAAATCCTTTCTTCTTATAAACTAGTCAGATTACTTTGGATATCTCCGTCCCTATACTTCATTCATTGCTCTCTTTCCTCTGTTGCTCTGGTCATTGTTGAGACTGATGGGATTTTGTTCCTTTTACACAAAACTGAATATCCACTGGGCCTCCTGTCCTCTTAAGAGACTTCATGAAACACTCTTTTGACCACAGAACTAACCACCTGTTGCTGAAAGTCAGATGCATGTGCACAAGCAGAGGAATGATGACCATGCAGTTTTAATAATCAATGTGTAGAAAGTTAATGAATTTGCATTGGTAGGGCTTTGACACAACCACATGCATATCCTATACTCAGACAGAAAACCTTCAAAACCACTTTGCAGACATACAAGCCAGAGGTTGATAATTAAGAAGTTAGCCAGCAACAGTTAGAAAGTTGTGACCATCAGGACACACAGCCCATGGTAAAACACAGTAGGGCTGAGGATCGCTGTGGTCTCATACTGCACTTCTAAGGAGGACAGAAGGAAAAATTTCATAGCCCCCTGTATGTGAGTTTAGAAAGCCTCTCAGCATATTAGTATGCTCTGGAGAAAGGAATCAGTTGCCGAAAACTTTAAGACCCTGATTTTGTGGAGCAGCTAGCTATGCCAGTGCTCAAAAGAAAAGTTTTAGGAAGACCGGAGTGTTTAATAGACTCTACTTACTATTACTGTGTATTTTAGATGGTGAATTGCTATTGTTTGTAAGATGAAACAAACTACTGGGGAAAAACAAAAAGGGTTTTATTTTTATGTTCTATATATCTTTTCAAGGCTATTGTTAATGGATGGATGCAACCAAGAACCATACTGTGAGGTATTGTGTGGCTGTGCTGTAAAATAAAAATTGAATTTGAATTCCTATAATACAAGAGATGAAAGGCATTACTGTGTTGATTTCTACATCAACTCCCATAGTAATGAACAGTGGCAGTCCCGGCCTACTCACCAAACAAAGAATTGGGTTTGCACGATGAAGTGCTTCTTTCAAGAGAAATTAAAATCAGATAGGAGATTTTTTTACTTTCCGGTGTCACAGGACATTTAGTGTCTTACTAGTTCAGCAGGTTTTACTTTCAGCTGCTAGTCAGGACCTGTAGATTGCCTTCATTTTGTGTGGTAACTGTTTATAATTTAACCTGGGATTGGACTCTTTTTTTTTTGCAAATGTTCTTTGTCTTTTTTAGTTTAGACTACTATCCATAATTACACATCTGTGAGTGTGCGCACTAATGCTTTATTTACCCATAGAGTTACATCTTGCAGGCACAGAACTGTTTGTTGATAAGGACAGTGAAGTTTGTAGGATTTTTGTAGGGATATCTCTAAGGAAATCTAAAAATACCCCATGGTCAGTTTCTATAGGTTTCATAATTCATGTGAGAGGCCAGGAGTAAAATCTTGAGCTTGCACATTTTGTTTTATTCCAGTTGAGATCAACGGCAGATACAGCTTTGGCCCCAGGTGTTTAAAGTCTTTCCTTCCTTTTTAAATACAGCCTGTCTTATCGACCCCAAACTGTTTCAAGCTTGTCAGCTTTTAACTGTGAGAAACTGAGTGAGCAACTGACAGAAACTCTTCTGCTTATGGGAAGCTGTTACAGCTGCTTTGAATGTCTGTCCTTGCTGCTTGTGCCTCAGCCCCGCTTCCTTCTTGCAATACCTGTCAGCAGCACATGTCTGCCAGCAAAGTTACCTCATCTTTAGTGATGTTTTGAGTCTTGAGCTGAAGTGCCTGGGCTTTGGCATTTCTTTCTCAGCTGCTAAAAGCTCTATTTGGAACCTTCACTTAATTGGGTTTGTTTATTTTCCTTTATTTATTTATGACTAAGCTGCCCAACTGGAGGAGAAAAATCTAATTCTCTAAGATTTTCAAACTTTTAGAAAGTTGCAAAGCAGAAAGTTCTGCAAGCTGAAGTCTTATATTTTTATTTTTGTTCTAATTTATTTCTCATGTATTATTTAATGTTAAATATTCTTCCCTATAAAATCACAGTTCCAGTGGTATGTTTGCTCCAAGCACTAATTAATTCATGATTGGAGTACAGCTTCGAACTAAGTGGAGGAAACAGATTTCTCTGTTATTTCTTCCACTTCCTTGATAATACTGAAGTAATGTCACTAGCATGCTTTGGTCTTTCTTTTCATACTCCCCGCACTGACAAAATCAAACACCTTAAAGATGTATAAGGCCTCTGAAACAGAGGAATGGCTTAGAAAAGTAAGGTGTATTTCTTTGTTTGAAGATTATTTGTTGTTGTTTTTTTTTTAATTTAGACTTTGTTCTCATCAAATTTTCAAGGTTTTTTTTACAATGCATGCTAGGAACATTTTATTTTATATTGAAAGCTGAAATTCTTGTGAAATCACTTGACTTAGTCATGTATTTAAACAAAACTCTCACCATGATATTATGACAACTGTCAGCAGGTCCTCCAGATTAACAAATGGACTTCTATCACGAATCATTAACAAAACAAAAGGATAACATATTTTATAGTTTATATTAGCATTTCCATTTTAATAAAAACCTAACTTGTGCTTTTTTGTAGCATACAACTTCTACTTCTTAATGAACTTTACAAAGCCAGTTTTAGTTTCATGCAGTCCTCTTGTTTGTCTCAGTCTCTCAGTTTATAGAGGAGTTGTAGCAGCAGTTATATCTTCTGTTTTCCCTAGATCTGGTCATTCTGATTTTATATGTAATTTCTGTTGTTTGGTATGAATAATTTCTCCTGAGGATTACAGTGCTATTCTTTTGGTGACAAACCATCTTTTTTCTAATCCTCTCTAGTGAGAATTTAAAGGTTAGTTAGGAAACTTGGAGTTTTAATTAAAATTTCTGATGGCCACAGACATTGTGTTTGCAATTTCACCATGGACCAGGGAGGTTCCGAGATGTAAGAATCTACTAAGACATATGCCATGGTTTTTCTAGTTGGCTACCATTGCTAGAGATGTTCATGTGGTGTAAACACGAAGATGTCCTCTGTCTGAGTCCCACCAAGATAATGCAGGACACAAGGGGTAATGAAGAGCTATAGATTTTGACCTGTCTGACAATGAAACCATATTATTATTTCTTTGCAGAGTCACAGCACGATGCCTTTTTCTGCTCTTTCAGTCAGGAAGACAACATTATGGCCCTGTTGAATCGTGTTCAGTTATGTACATTTTAGAAAATGTTGGGTTTTTTTACTTTGGAAAGAACCTTGTCTTTTTACCAGAGGACACAAAATCTGTTCTGCCTTAAGAATGTTTGCTTGGAAAGCAAATTAAAGGCGGCCTTCAAAGATGTAAAAATTATGTTAGATAGCAACAAAGAAAATGGATTCTTACAGCACACAATAAAACCAGGGTAATAAGAAAGATAGCAACACAAAAATATTGAGACTCACGTGATGCCAAATTTCCAGCCAGTCTCCACTGACCATTCAAACAGGCCCAATATCATAGCTCTTCATGGAAGGGACCAGAATTAATATATACACAACTAATCCCTCTGAAATACAGTGATTGAAACAAAGATGACTAGGCAGGCAGAAGGTGCAGTAAGCAAGCTCAAGCACCAAAAAATTAAGAAGATAAAACCCCTCACCTTCAATGATCTATATAGTCTATATGGTGTATAGTATGTTATATACGTCTGATCATTCAGTTTAGTAAAACAAAAAAGCACCATCTGCCCAACCGCACTTTCCTTCCAGGAAATTGAAATGAGAACGGATGTTGTCTTTCATGCTTATTTTCATTCTTTTTCATGTTTAACTCTTAGTTCAGCCAGTGTACGCTAAAAAATAAATGTAAAAAAACATATTCCTTAGCCACTCTTTCCCAGTGCACACAGAAAAGAATCAATCAACCAGTCAATCAAGGCAGATATCGAAACATAAAAAATATCCAGCCTGAAATAGATTTCCATGCACAATTGTCACAATTAGAACATGGGAACATCCATTGCCTATGTTCCCTTGCAGCTGTTTTTTCCTATAAGGCATGTAGTCAAGCAGATAGAAAACAACAGCACAGGAGAGTAGTTAATTAATCAGGGAGTTATGACTCCTTAGAACAAGAACATGCTCTACCTTGAAGATTTCTTAAGCCATAGAGGTAATGGAAAGCTTCATCTTTCCTTCCATCCCCTAAATAAGTGGGGGGTTTGTGCTTGTGTGTTTAAACATATATGTCAAAAAGGTGAAGAAGAAAGCCTTCCAGTTATATTTTTATGTATAGGAATGGCAGCATGGTTACATTGACTGAGTTGTGGTAGCTAAAGTTTTCACTGCACTTCTCAGAAAATGTTTTGACATCTGCCTGCCCCCTTCCCGCTCGCCCCCCCCCCCCCTTTTTTTTTCTTTTTTTTAAAAAAATGTTGTTACTCTTAATGTAGTTAAAGTTAAGGAGCAATGTGCCCATCAGGCATAAATAGTCAGGCTGCAGTCATATTCTCCAGGGAATGCTGTTCTTTCCATATTCATTCTACAGAAAGTGTCCGTATATATGCAGTTTAATCTTAATGTTTGTCTGATCAAATCTGAGTGTGTATGAAGTGAGAAGGGTGATGAATTGCCTCTACACTCCTCACCACTAAGGTATCCAGAGACTGGTTTTGGCACCCAGTTTAAGTGAGGATGGCCATAGATCTGCTCAAACCTACGCAATAACTAGAGCAGCTTTCTCACTATGAGCTGCTCCGCTGACTTACTAGCTGGCTAGCTTTGTCTATAATTGAGCCTCCCCTCGTGTTGGACATGACCTCTTCTTCACGAGATATTGAGGTTTTTACCTCTATGTGCATATGTATTAAGGACACCTCCTAGTGGCTGTGGAACTGGAAGCCAGAAATGGCTCAAAAACCAGCACAGAGCATGCACTGAGTGAATTAGCTCTGTGAACTGATGGAAATCTCCTTCTACTCAGCCTTCTGGATTGTCCACTTTTTCCTTGGCAGAGATGTTAACATGTGACAGCTGGCTAAAGTCCAAGTTACCATTCACAAATTTTCTAGGGTTTGGTTTAAAGACAGAAAATGACCAACTGCTGATTTTGGGTTTTCTTGAGAATTCTAATTACAAGCCCCAAAAGGTTTTGCACCAAACCCAAAAATTTCTTCTGGTAGAGGGAGGACTTTTTGGAGGAGATATTCCATTGGGTCTTCTGACCTGGGGAAGATTTGTTTCAGTGCTTGCTTTGTTGCACCCATCCTGTATGACCCCAGATATTCTTTTGAGGTTTTTTTTTGTCTAACTGGTTTAACATAGGTCCTGAAGAAATACCTCAACAAAACAAAAAGCAAAATACATTAGCACAGACACAAACCCATACATTGCAGATATACTGCTCATAACACTGATCTCAGATATGGATTCAGCTCTCTGGCCCAAATCCTAAAAAGTATTTTGAAAAATCAGGTCCCTAGTAGGGAGATGTAGGCTTCAAGGTCTTCATGTCTAAAATACAGATAATAAATGCTTTTCCTTTTGTGAATGGCCTAAGGATATTCATTAATCACATTAAGAAATTTGAGGTGCTCAGCTACTATAAATAGCAGAGTTGCATGAACTCCAAGATGGTGGTTACCTAGGAGATGTGTGGATCAACACATCCCTACTTTGTACTTTGCCCCCCCTTGTTCCTTGGAGATGGCATGGCTGATTTTCACTCATCAGCACGTCCAGGTTTTGCTGACACTCTGGCCAGCACCAAAACCACAAGTAGAACACAGCTATAGGAGAAGTAAAAGCTGTCTCTTCTAATTTGTTGATTTTCCTTCTCCTCTCTTTCCCATCAGTGTAATGAGTTTCTACTCCCTGCATTATCAATTAATAGGTTTTTAAATGCCCTTTCGGAAATTGTAATATTTTTATTTTTAACTAGAGTAGTGCAAAACAAAAAGCCTGCAGTCTTCCATGTTGCTCTTCACATTGATGATAAACAACTCTGCTCATGTAAATAACTTACGTAAAGAAATCAGTGACTCCTGAGTGCTTTTCATGTGCAGAACCTTCTTGATGGAGAAAGAGTGCAGCAAAGAAGAGCAGAGAATGGGACTGCCTGTCTAATCAGAATGTACCACCACACTGAGAATTGCTCAGCTCTACTGTATAGACCTTGAGCTGCTGACAGATATCCTTCTTTAGCTACAAGACTGTGCTTTTCGAATAAAGAAGATCACAACTCCATCTGTACTGTTGCTGTGATGTACTGAGTGGGAGTTGTGTACAGGACAGTGAGAACTGTGAAGTTCGAAAGTGGCCACAGATTTATTACAAAGAGAACTCTTGAGCTGATCTTTTTGGTTGGTTTTTCTTTGATTGGTTTGGTGAGGAGGTTGGGTTTTTTTGTTTGTTTGTGTTGTTTTGTTTTGTTATTTATTGGTTTAGTTTTTGTTTGGCTTTGTTTGTTTGTTTGTTTAAGTCTTCTTGAATGAAGCTTTTGTAGTTTTTGATGTGCTCAGTCAACTACCTGAAAAAAAAATTCCATTTTTACTACCATGAAATGTGACTTTTTTGGTGCTATTTCTGTCAAGAAGGGAAAAAAATCTGGTGGGAAAGACTATATGATATGGTACATATATGACAG
The DNA here is from genome assembly GCF_020740795.1 of Apus apus. Taxonomy (NCBI): domain Eukaryota; kingdom Metazoa; phylum Chordata; class Aves; order Apodiformes; family Apodidae; genus Apus; species Apus apus. Next base: position 52,336,026 of record NC_067286.1, on the reverse strand, counting down.
TATCCCCAGCTCAGTTGGTTGCTCACTCTAATGCTGAACCCTTCCATTTGATGGATGGCTAGCACCGATCCTAGAAACAAGGATAGATCCTAATGAAATTCATAGAGATGGTCTGAAAATCCTTGGCTGAATTTTATGCATATTTCTAATGGAGAAATTCAGAGATTCAAAGCCATTAAATGTTGATATGGATGTGGATCTGGTTCTGATGTGGTTTGCAGCTCCCTATGGAAGAACGTAAGAAAGCACACCAGCCTGTCCAGCCCAGTGTTCTGTCCCCAGGCACAAACATCAGCACTGCTGCTGAGGGAAATCCCACAAACCTGGCTGCATATTTCAACCCAGTCCCATCCACAGGATGGATTAGGGCTATTAGAGGTAACACCTTCACTTAATCCTTTTAGCATCCTTTTACAGAACTGTGGTCCATGATAAACCAGCCAGATTTAAAACCCCTCAAAATGTGAAGTTCTCTAGGGGAAACACTGACAAGCTTCTTTAGTCTGTTAGCACTGTTGGGTGCTGCTTTTATAAAGGAGCTCCGGTTGCACTGTGAAGCAAGAGCAATACGTGACTGCGATATCACTGCCATGTGAATGAGCTGTCCCAGTACTGCAGACTCTGCTCTTTACTGTACACAGAGACACATCAATACTGAATATAGTGTGTTAGCAAAACAGAATGGAAATCTTTTAGATGAAGAATGGCTTCACTGATTGCTTTGCTCTACCAGAATGGGGTGTGTTTTCAGGTATTCTGATAAAATGTGTGCTATTTTTCAGCTATTCGGGGTGAAGTGCTACAGGTTTCACATAAACTTCTATTGCTCACCACAGGCGTGGAAGGATTGATTACATTGTCTGGGGATTTCCAAACTTCTGAAGCTGCCTCTTTGGCCAGCCTTAATACAGTCCAAGTAGGAAACAAAATGCTACAGTGCTACTCAGTAGCCTGCTTTCTACCTTTCAGTATTTAGCATCAGCTCATGTGGTTTGGAATAGAGTAGCCAACAGTCAGCCTCATTCACATAACTTCTGAACATCTTTGATGCCTCAGGGCAGCTGGATTGTTAATGATGAGTGTGATGGTGTTCTGCTACAAGTACGGGGAAGAAGGGGCAGAATTTAAGGGTTATTTCATGTTACTACTCATGCTTTTGTCTAGCTGTGAGTATTGCTGAATCTAGTTCATGTAGGGCAAGTCAACAGCAGATAATTTTTGAAGAAAGCAGCATAACGTGGTTAGGTAGGGACCCCTCCAAGTGGCGCAGATTCATGCTGAACTTTCATAGTTAACTCTTAGTGAATTTGTAAAATACCTTAGGGTATCTTAACGAGTTACCAGAGAAATCACCTCCCTTCAATTCTGACTTAATGAAGTAGTCTGGTTTCACCCATTCCTGAGTAGGCCTTTCACATTTTAAGACCTCAGTCTCACTAGAACTCAGTTTTATCAGTTCTCAGGTCACATTTGAGATGGGATTTTTGCTTTTCTCTATATTCATTCTTACTTTTTCTGTGGTAACAAATATTAAAAAAAAAAAAAGGCAAAAAAAAAAAGCTTATATCCTGACTTAAATCTCTTGTAATTTCTACTAGGACTGGTTATAGCTCTCACAAAACCACTGACCTGGATTTCAACTACATTAAAACTTGAACCTATTCTAATTTTACTGTAGTTGCATACAAAATTCTTGCTACATGGCACCCTATTCTATTCTTGATTACTGGGCAAATGTCAGGAGTATCTCCCTTAAAATGAATGTTGCTTTCATTGGTAAAAAACCCAGCAAAAGAAGACTGGCGCCCCAGGCATTATGAACAATACAGGCTTTCAGTAAATAAATAATTCAACTCAATTAAAACAAATGTCTGCCATGGTGTACCACAGTTTCTAATTTCTTTAATAAGTGTTCTTGGGAGGTGATTATGGGAAGTGATCCTCAATGAAAACTTCAAGGAAGCTTCTATAAGGAATTAGAAGTTGTGGTGCCACCTTACTTTTCTGCCAGGAGAGAGTGGTGTAAGCTTCAAGAGAACTCCAGCGCAGACTAAGCCTGCAGAGTTAATGTTATGTGTAGAAATTTAGGCTTGGACTACATGTACATATGGGGCCCTCCTTCCTGGAAAGGCTCTGCTCAAAAACGGGCAGTGGGGAAAGAATGAGATAAGGATCTAAGGAAGTATATAAATCATGTGCTCCCATGTCTACTGGTGGCCTCAGCCATGTACAAAGATGTAGATGCACTGAAGTTGTTTGTAGCAGCCCTGGCTATCTGTGCACTCCCAAATTCCTGTCACGGAAGTTACAAATGCAGACACAGCCCAGTAGACAGCAGCATGCCAAGCCAGCTGGCTCTGCAATAGTCTATTTAAGTCCCTGAGCCTAATGTTTCCTACTGGCTAGTTGCCTCTGAAGGTTTAGAAACAGTCTCTGTGCACAGACATAGGGACAGTTTATGCGCTGTCTACTGGCTTGAGAACAGGATTTTCCTCATACATTCCTAGCATCTTTATCACCTTCAAACCAAGTCCTATACCCTTAACTCAATCCAAAAAGCAAGGGCAGAATGTGACTCAACAGATTTGCATTAAAAACCCCTGGGGGAGGTTCACCATTCTGTTTTCCTGCCTGAATAGCTATGTGAGAGGGTAACAATGTGTTGAAAAGTGAGAACATTTAGGGACAGAATCTTCCCAAGAGTGAGTGCTCATACTGCCTACCAAAGCATTTGAGGATAGAATCTGGCCTTTAAATATTGTCAGACATCTGAGCAAACAAAAACATTTTAGCTCAAACTGTCCGTTTTTCCTGCTCAGAAAGTGCTCAGTCTAAGAAGTCAATTTTTGAAAGTAAAACCTGGGTGAGTAATTATATCCTTACCCTCTCTTCCCTTTGAGGAGAGATTTATGTTCTTACTTGAAATCAGCCATCAACTCAAACTAAGATTCACATAATGCAAACTAGACCTGGTCTGAAACTTCACAACTCAGATCTGGATTTAGATTTCAAATGGTGAGACCAGAGATGGGGTAACAACCCACTTAATGCAAACCCACATAAACCCATATCTGTCCCAAGGTGTTGTTTTTTTAAACACACCAATACACAACATTGATTACAACTTATGGAAATACTTTTGGACATTTTTTAATGAGATATTCATTTAACCTTGTCCCAACACTATTTACTCATGACACGCTGTCTCACACAAGTGTGTGATCCTCTCAACAGAAGTCTTCACAAAACCCTACAGGAAGTAGTGCTTCTGTACAGTGTGTGCTATGCTACAGCCAGCTGAAGGGGAAAAGAAGAGAGAAAGCAAGCAGAGATACAGAGAAAACAGTTCTACTTCTCATCATACAAAAGGTTGCCAAGTACTTTTCATTTACATAGATGACTTAATGATGACTGTATGATAATTAAAATTACTGCCACCCACCAGAGATTCATTAAAACTTTTTACAAGGGCTTGTAGCAAAAGGACAAGGGGGAAAGGATTAAAACTGGAAGAGGGAAGATTCAGGTTAGACATGAGAAGGAAATTCTTTACCATGAGGGTGGTGAGACACTGGCACAGGTTGCCCAGAAAAGTTGTGGAGGCTCTGTCCCTGGAAATGTCCAGGGCCAGGTTGGATGAAGCTTGTAGCAACCTGACCTAGTAGAAGGTGTCCCTACCCACGCATTGGGGTTGGAACTAGGTGATCTTTAAGGTCCCTTCCAACCCAAACTATTCTGTGATTCTGTGATTCAATAGGTCTCTTTTACTACCTATTTGACTATAAAAATGCAGAGATTGTTGGAAAAAAAAAATAGTGCGATGCCAGTCACCAAAAAACAACTCTGACATTTCTAGATTATAAAAAACCAAACAAACCAACACAAAAAACACCAAAAAACAACATAACCACTTCTACTAGTATCAACATGATTTTAATTTACATGAACAAATAAGATGTTTCACACAATGGAAACAAGTAATAAACTAGGACAAGAACTGTGACCAGCCTGGGACCTCTTAAAGACCCCTCTGGACCTGGCAGGAGCCTGCTTTTTCTATCTCAGGGAGAACCCCCTGCGCTGGTTTAATTACCTTTTTAAATTCATATCTAGAACCACAGGTTGCCTCATGGGATTAAGCACAGTATGCTTTGCAAATTGAAAATAAGATAGCTGTTAGGAATATATACTTGCCTCTATGATTACAGCAACAAACAATGGCAAAACATTAATTTACATCTATTATAATGGTCAAACAAAGCCCAGGTTTTTCTTTATGTTATAGGCAAGAGATAAACTTGCAAAGGTGAAATTCTAGAAGGTGTAGGCTCTAATGAGGGAGATTGTCTTGCAGAGCAGGTAGCTGGCAGGATGACATCAACTCAAAGTTATGAGGATTCAGTATACCACTAAATTTATTTACCATAAAATGGACTGAGGTTTTTTTCAAGTAGTAAAAACATTCGCAGGGAGACAAAGTTTATATATATCCATGGGGTGGGAGGCATTTGTGTGGGGGTGAAACAGAGCAAAGCAGTTGCAATAGCAATCCAGTCATGTCTGGGTCTAGGATTTTTAAAGGTTTTTTATCTGGTAGAAATGAATACAGCATTTACAAATTGAAAATAACTCTGTAAACCCAGATAAGATTGTCTTGGTAATATTTTACCAAGGAAGCAGCTCACCACTGCTTACTTTCAATTAGCCATCTAAATCATAGCCTTTACAAAAAGCAATCCCTGCTGCCTCTCAATAAAAAAAATAAAAAAAAAAAATAATTAAAAAAAGAAGAAGAAAGAAAAAAATGTAAGTTAGACTAGTTCCTAAGAGTTTTGATTCATGTTGCTGAATATGGAAGATCTGTAATCTCCTTGGAGTCTATAGTCTAATGTTACTGCTTGAAAGTACTTTCCTTCTGCTGCTGGCAAAGATATTTTTTCTGAAATGAATGGTGATTCATTATAGATAACCCTTCCCGATTAATTTTGTTTTGACTTTAACTTTGGAATAAGAATATAAGCAGTAAAGTAGCTTCTCCCCAGATAGTAACTGTTGTTATTTTTGGATCATGGTGTAGTTGATGTCGAGAGAAGTCTAAATTTAGAAGGAAAAAAATTAATAAAAAATTTGATTGTCATAAAAAGTTTTAACTGCAAGATAAAAAGTGGCATGTTATTACTATTACTCCTCTGTGATGAATAATAAATAAGCAAGTTCCTTGGAATTGGTAATCAACTCTACTGGCTTCTGCCGATATAATGGACAGAACTAACACTCATGGAAGGCTGATTGGTCAAACTGGAGAAGTTTAAGTTGTGTTTACACATTTCCAGTGATCCACAGGTAATATGCTGGCAAATTTGAGGAGACCATGTACAATGGCATAGCATCAGTGATGTCATGAGTGTTTGATACTTCATGAGAATAAAAATTTGGATGATTAAAACAATGTAAAAGATAATTAAGGGCATCAAAAATAGACATAGCCATTGCAAATCGCTATATGTAGCATTTTCTTCATCCACTAAATCTGGTTCATTACTTTGTATGCAAATTAGTTTCCATTCCTTCTATTTGCCTCTTTTTTGACTAAGGTTCAGTTTACTTTTGCCTGTTCTTCAATTTCTGTTGTAGGTTTTTATTTCATTTCTGATGAGAAGCACTTATCTTGACCTTACTGAGTAAATACTGAATTTAATCTGTTGTCTGTTTTGTGTTTTTTTCTTTGCTTTGTTCTGTGGGGTTTTTTTAAAGAGAGGGTGGACATTCAGATCATCAGATAAGTCTGCGTTACCAGCAAAGATCTTCACCATCTTCACCAACAAAGAGGAATTTTCTTTCAAAGAAATATTTAAATTAAAAATTAACTGTATGCCATTACACAGTATTTATAGCACAGTGAATATAGAGACTTTGAAAAGCTGGATGCTATCAAATACACCTGAATGATTTTGCTTGCCTTCATAAAAGGATGAACGGTGCATGTACCTTCCTGAAAGCTGTTGGCCCCAGGCAGGAAACAAGATTTTCAGTCTCCATCATTCTCTTCTGTTTAATAGTGATTTACTACTAGCTAAGCATAAGCCCAGTGTTTTAAAGCTGGTGGAGAGTCCCACTGAAGTCAAGGGGCTTGATGTGCCCTGGGATTCATACGTGCTGAAAAGTCAGATTGATGTTTCACTGTCTCGTTGAAAAAAGATCTAATGATTGAAGCATAATTTGATTAGAAATTTGGTTGCTTAGGACAAGGATGCATTTACTTTTCATATCTATGTTTAAAGGCAACCTTTGTTTTTATTTTTATTTTTACATTATTTCATTGTTTACCTGAAAGATTCTTAATTTACAGTAATAGGATATTTTAGCCTTAAGAAAAACAGATTTTACCTACAGACATGATTGAAAAAGAAACCTAGGTCCGGAAACCCAAAAATTCTACTCCATCTGTGGTCTCCCTAGGATTTTGGCCTACCTGCATTCTTTTGTCACATGCCTTCACTGAAGCTCCATCTACAGCTGCAGGTGAACCCATTGCTCAGCCTATATTAGTAGTTCCTCCTGCTGCAAAGAAGCTGGAAATGTGTGAAATATTACTGTGAGTGCTACTTGCAGAGCAGCTTGCAAAGTTTTACTGGCTAGCACTGGCTCTTTTCAGCCACAGTCATTGATCACAACCAGCATCAGTAGAGGGCCAGGTGTGTGGTGCAGGCAGACTCTATCTGATCTTAACACATGTGAACTACTGTTTGCTCACTTCATTGCTTGTAGAGTGCATAGCAGCATTTTATAAAATCAGAGACAGGCAGGGGGAGCACCTATAAAACTGTAGTAACAATTTATTTTATAAAGAATTTTTCTAAGTCTCATAAAAAACAGCAGCCCATGAACTGCTGTAAATATTACACTGCAGATGTTTGGGGGAAAAAAAAAACAACCAACACCCTTGTTCACTTATAAAATAGACAGAGCTAATTCCTGAAGAAAAGTTGGTTAAAAAGTGGGAGGAACTAGGACTGATGAAGTGAAATAGAAGTGGAATATTCTACACATGCCATAAGCTGAGCTATAGCACAACCATCCAGCTGTGATCTTCCTTGCACCTGAGCAATGTCTCAACAAAATCCCATGTGTATCTTTGTATGTATATGTATATATATATGAACAGATTTGTACCAACTCTGCATTGTTACACTTGACTTACTCTTTTTTTTCAATTATGTAAAAAAAATCACATTAAGCTGAATCTAATTACTGCAATGTATATTAGAAGCAGGGCACCATCAAAATTTTATTTAAATTAATCAGGTTTTGATTTAAGATATTAAATTCAAATTAATCATGTAAAAATGGAAATGATCCTTGACGTGCTTCCAGCTGTGACTTCAGTCTGTTTTCTCGTGTGAGTCACTTTTGGGATGTCTTGGGGGGAACATTACGAAAATTCACGCCGGTGCTATTTCAATTAGAGTTATTTAGCAGGACAGATGTAAAGAATATGGTATAATTAAGAAGGAGCTGATGACATGGCTACAGATTTTCAGGATCAAAAAAAAAACTGTTAGGGAAAATTGACTACTGGTCATGAAGTCCAAGTTCAAATATTCTGGGGTTAAGCACTCATTAATGATGGAATGAGGTCTTTAGATAGACAGTTGGACTCTTTCTCTGGAGCAATCTGTAGAATTCTGCCCTGGAAATAACTTTGAAGCTTCATTAGCAAGCAGATGATACCTGATAATATAATTTTAAAATTCTTAAAATAATATTCCTCCCCCTGGTGCCTAATCTTTTCTGGCCAGCTAACTTCAAACGCCTTCAGAAAAACCTGAAAAAGGCATATAAATGCCCATATAAGAGCACATACACACAGAGATAGGTATATGCATACACTCAAAGCATTGTTAAACTCATGATGAATAAGAGCTGCCATGTATACTGTAATTTCTTCTAGCATTGTTTGAGAGGAATTAGATTCAGTGCTACCTGCACACTTCCTGACTGAAACAAATAAAGAGGATGGGGGCTTTCCCATGCAGAGGCCTGACTTAGTATTTATTCATAACTCTTTATACCATCAGTATTTCCACTGTGAAGAGTGAACAGCACAAGAACAGGGTGACACCGTGTTTTTTTTTTTTTCATACGTGCTGCAATGCTATGCAGCATATAATTTGGAAGTTATTTTACAAATTCTTTTGCCTGAAATTAAATCTCCCAGGTAAAGCTCTCAGATTTTCCAACATGAAAAAAAAAAGATCAGAGGCACTACAATCCGTTCCTTCTTGTACTGATAGGTGTCCTGAAAATCTGTGTATTTAAACATGCTTCTTATGGTTGCTATCCAGGGCGCTCAGTATCTGTTCCCCTCCTACTGAGTAATAGGAAAAGCCAAGTTAAGTTTAAAAAATGCACAGTACATACTGTACACCCATAATTATAGATTAAATATTGATCTCCATGGTGTTTTTCCCATGTCTCTTGCAATCTTTCTCTTCCCTCAGTAATGTCCTGTTGTCATTTCCCTCTGCAAAGCAGCATATAACAGAAAGTAGTTTCTGCAATGAAAAACATTGGTTTTAACTAAAAAAAAAAAAAAAAGCCACACTGCAGTGGATGACAATAAAAGAATTTAAATATCTAGGTCTATATCTAGCCACATTTTCAGGAGTAGGTCCCAGAATTTGTAGAAGCTTTATTTGCTTGTTCAGGGTTGCCATACACTTCAGCAAGGACCTGTACCTAAAGGAGGAGCAATATACCAGACCAAGCCATGCCTTGCTATTCGTATCTGATCGAAAGTAAGTAGTATATTACATTTGCCACAGCTCACCTATTATTCAGATTTTAAGACAGGAAACTGTCTGCAAAACAGATATACCATGAGTGTAAACTTTTTTGTTATTGTGGTAGTTGATCATGTTGTTGTTACAGTTGAAGGAATAATATGATTCATTGATGGTTTCTGCTTCCCACATAAGATATAAACCTAAATAATGATTGTTTTTAAACAGAATTTAAAGATATTTTTAAAACAAACTGTGTGGGAGTTTAACACAATAATGCTTTCAGTTTTTCAGGAAACACTTTTTAGAGAAGTGTATGACTTTAAATATTAAAAATGGCTTCTCATAAGAAACATGAATGTAGCAAGCAATTTGTGAGAAAGAATGTGATAAAAATACTCTTGATTTATGCACTTTTCCTCTTTATTTTTTATTTTGGCATAACAGCTGGAAAGAACAATTTTTTTCTGAGGGCTAGATTGCTGTCTGGATGACTGAAATGCATTTTCCCAAGAGAGATGCACAGGTTCATGCCCCATCTGGGTTTTTTTTCCTCTCCTGTTTCCTTTCTCTTCCCACATCCTTTCCTCCAGGACCAGGGCTTAATGATAATGAACCATAGGCTTCCACTGATGTAACTCCGTACACACCTGAGTTTATACAGAACACAGCAGTGCTAAGTGTGAAGTACAGTTCAGCCCAAATATCCTTTATCTAGGCCTGTGTGGGTGGGTTCCAGTAACCACAGGGACTCATTTATAGGATGAAGCCACAAGGAGTTCTGGCTGGCTTTGTTGGTCAGTTATGAACTGTAGGGCAGTTTTGTTTTAATGAATTAGAGACTGAAACAGTGGAATGGAACATCATCTGACAATGCTCAGTCCGTGGATCTTTCACACATTTCTGATGCTACTCCATGGTGTTTACATAACTTTTCTCAGTTCCCTACATGTTCCCTATATTCCCATAGGAGGAATATGTCTTTCCTGTTTTTCTTATTTGTCCCTTTCCAGGCTGGTTAGACTGCAAACCTTTTGTGGCAATGTAGGACTATGCATTTCTCACTGGATGTGTACCAAGGCTCAGTTAAGCCTACAGTTGGTAAGGTATGCAAATAATATTGGTAATAAACACTACTAGTTCTGTACCATCTCAAAATTATCACGACTACCATCTTTATGGAAACTTTGGAAAAATTTCACAGATGGAGACTTTCTAAATCAGAGAGCAATTCAGTGCATGGCCTTAACATCAATCTATTGAGAGAGCACGGCTTAGATCTCGATTTCTGGTGTATCCTCTTAAGTTGAAATGATAACTATAAAAATATTTTGGTTTAGTATATTTTTAGTTAATTTATTTGCTTGAGCCAAAATGTGTAAGCTGTGAATATTTCTCATTGGTTTGTAACTATAGTGTGACAGATAAAATACGAGCCATAAGGAGTCATGGGACTCTGGAATTGATATGAAGCCTGGTTAGTATGTTAGAAAATTATATATGAAAGTTTTGACTTTTGCAGCTGGAGCCTTCATCCAGTGCCTGTGTTGTGGTGTTACTCTCCAGGGGCCAAGGACAGAAGCACTTGGGCTGACTCAGCAGGAAAACCTAATACTTTGACAGAATACTCCTGAGAAGTGCTGCAAAGGTGAAAGATATGTTTTTACCAGTCCTGTCCTGTTGGAGGCATTTATGTCTTCATGTATGAGAAGCACCTCAGCTAAGGCTGCAGTTGTCTGATTTCTGCATAACTGTGTTTGCTGCCTGTTTTTGTGCAGTACAATAAGATTTGGCCCTTACAATCTATGTTTTCATTCCTTCTAAGGTAAGAAAGAAACCACAAATAATTTCTTACAGAGCAGACATGCTCATTTTGAAAGTGATTTTCCAGGCAACTGAACATGTCCCATGTGTTCCACCTGGGAGCCGAATGTTTATGGCTAACTTTGGAAAAATCCTTTTTAGGCTACTGAGAGATGATTTGCCTGCATAAAGGCATATTTTAGTGGCCCTGCAGATCTCCCCCTATGAACTGATTTTAAATAAATTTTCAGAAGAAAGGTCCTTCCTTGCCAGCTGTGAACACACAGTAGGCAGCTCCAAAGGAAAAGCTGGGGTTCATCAGCAGAAAGAAAGCAGTGCGCTAATTACACTGAAAGCAATCTGAACTCTCAGCACACCTTAACCAGCTCTACACAGAACATTGACATGGCACAGCACCTAAACCACCCAAAATACTGAGTTTGACTGTTAATTACAAGTCAGGTCCCCAGTTCCAGCCAACTCAGCTCTAAGGAGCAATAAATATTGACACAGGGTAGAGGAAGTCACTGCTGCAAGCCTTACCACTGTGGACAGCTAAATAGGCAGTGTAGCCAATTTTCCAGGTTTCATCAGAAAACATCCCATCTTTGGTGTTGTTATTAACACCTCTAGGATTAAGAGAGAAAGACCCTTTATTTTATTTTAACAATATGAGAATTTCTAACTTTGCTGTTTGCCATGAACAGTTTGAAAAAGTGAACCTTGAAAAGTTCAGTAAATTACTTTCTTTTTAAAGTGAGTAATTAAGATGTTTTTTTACAAATATTGTGATTTCCACATCAGATTAGCACTCTTTTGGGAGCTGATTGTGGTTCTTTGATTTCGATGGCCACTAAAATTGGACATAAAATCAGAATACAGCTTGCATCTTTAGATAGGGGAGGGAGTGAGTTACTGGATAAACTTGAAATTGTATTCAGATGCCTTAGATCTGCATCTGACTCATGTAACATATGACAAATATAAATTAAGAAAAAATGTCAAATGACCAAAAATGCTGTACTTCTACACACATAAAAAATAAAAATATTCAGATACTGTAACCTATAGGATATTCTATCAACAGATGAAAGCAAATACCAAACTCAACTTAATTCTAGAACCTGCATTTTCACAAACGCACTCAGAGTACAATATAATTGCACAGGGTTTAGTTCTAGTATCAAGTTTTTTGGACTAAAAGGTTACTAATGGTTTGCTCAATGTAACATTAGTACAGACAACAATGCAGATGAGACTTTAACAAGTTTTTTTCTTCAGTTTTGATGTTACTTCAGTTTTTTGAACCTGGTAGAAGGTAATTATGGAAATAGTTCTTATTTCTCACTATAGGAGGGAGAAGTATAAGAAATTCATACTCATGTAGAAAAATGTGACTGAAGGTTAGGCAATCATTTGGAGCTGAACAATGCATACAGATCTTGGGAAAAATTATGTGTCCACTAGGCTGAAAATAGCGACATGGAAAAGGGCAGCTTGGCTAGATGCATCAAACCAGGCCCATGAAGACAGATAAGTATATCTGTGCAGCTTCCAGAATCAGAGCTTTAGTCCAAAATCAGAAATCTGTATTAATTTGCTCTCCAGATCAAAAGTCATGAGGGTTCTATTCTTTTATCTTTAGAAGAATAAGGAGATTGGTCAGAGGAAGTTCTTGCCTCTTCAAAAGTACAGACCACATGATCTTTGATTTGTAAAAGTCACCTTAGCATAGTTGAAATCCATGCTAGTTAAGGCTCTGTTTCACTTTATTGTTTTAAGATAATAATTCTTCATCAGCTTCAAACTAAGTATTGCAAAGTCTTACTATTTCCCTGTGCAGAAGGCACATTTCTAGAGGGTTATTTTCTGGATTTCCCATCCTTCCATTTCTGACGTGTTTACATGTTCATATTTTTAGAACATTTTCCTAATTTAGTAGCAGCACAGTGCTGTGAATAGCTTAACAATTCATTGGAACTTTACAGCATCTTAACCTGAGACAGCAGACTCCTAATTATAAAGTAAGTATAAACTGAAGCCTTGTCAGAGTGATTTTATTATCCTGATTGCATCAATTTTGAAACTTTATGAGACTCTGTGTTATTTGGGACATCAGTAGTCTAACTAAAACCAAGCAGAAGGCAGCTGCTTTTGTCTCCCAGAAGTCTCTGGATATATTTAGCAATTTAGCCTTCAAAGTAAGCTGTTTTGTTGGTACTATTGTAAGACGCATCATTTCTCAGTAGGGCCCACATGTTTACCTAAATCTGATAGAGCTCTTCTTTTTGTTCTTAACCTACTTCCTTTCCCATAGAGGTAAGGGAATTTTAGCAGCAGCCGTCAGTAGCAAATGAAGTGGGAGGAAGCAAAGTATAAAAAAATAGGCTGGGATTTATAAAAAGTATGTAAAAATCTGTGGTTATATAATGATGTACAGATGATGCTAGCAACCAAAGAAAGCTATGGCATCACTGTTAACTTAGTGAGCTCCATACTTCTCACTTCTCTGGAATAGAGGCAGCTTCTGAAGTAGTTTAAAACCTGTAATCTTTAAGCTACAGTACAAACTGAAAAAAGAGAGCCTGTTATCTGAAGGAAAGTTATCAACCCTCAGTTAACTTCTATTTAGCCTCAGCAACTTAGAAAATTAAATGAAAAACCACGTAGAAGTAGAGATCGGTGTGGAATGTACCCTAGAGTTTTATGAATGAAGAAAATAAACTAATGAAAAGTGGATGAAAACAAAATAATTTATTGTGAATCAATGCTAGACGGTGACGAGATTCATATAGCAAGGAAGTCCAGATGCCTACTGGTTCTTAGTTGGGGATACTGTCCTTATGTAAAAATACAGGTTTTGCCATTTTCAGATAAAACAAAAATAATTGGAAAGCAGACCTGTAGCTTTAAATTATTTCTTTGCTGCTCTGCAAGGACAGACCATGGCAGCTGTGACCACTCAGTCCGCAACCTTCTGTTTTGCAGCGATGTGAAGCCAGTGGAGCTGCTGCACTGGGAGCCCTCCTGGCCACAGGTGAGGAGCCTTGCCATCTGCAATACTCAGTAGGCCAATCAAGCTGGCCCTGCGTGAGGTAAGATGGATAGTCTCCCTGCGTGCCCTGAGCTCCCTCTGAAATTTCAGCAGATCAATGTCACTGTGGCTTTTAATTACCCCTCTGCTTCATCATTATTTCATGGACTTTAATATGCCCTGCAGGACACAGCATCACAGAGTACAGATAAACAACTACCACGCCCCAGTGCCTCTTGAGGTGCTACAGTCACCCTCGAGAGGGAAATGTCACTGTGCCAGGCTTATTTCCCCAGGTAAACTGACCTCAGGGTTTCCAGGCTTATTTCAGCCTGAGCTGAGATGCAAGGGCAGACACTTCACCACTATGTTCTGGGCTGAGAGCTCTTACACTTCATATTAAAAAGTATTGCTGTCACCGCAAGCAGGCAGAGATCACAGTGGTCTGTGGGTCTTTTGCACTTCGTGTTTGCTTTCTGGAGAGGAAACCGATCTATACTCACAGATCCTGCATGGTAATCCATAAGAATCTGAGCACAGCGCGGCACATGGCCCACCTGTAGAAGACACTGAAAGCACCTGAGAGGTGCTCAAACAGCCTGACACAACTTCAAAAGTACCCAGTGGCTTGCAAAAAAGAAACACATCCTGAAGGCTCCCTGCAGCACAATACGTTGAAGAGTGTGTTCTGACACATGTTGACACTGGTGTCTGAGGGGTGCAGAACAGATTTAAAGAGACAATACCCCTCTCTCCTCTCTTGCCCTTCCCTACATCTCCTGGTCAGATACAGTGCCAAGTAAGATTGGAGCAGTTTTAGTGTTTGGTTTTAATATGTGAACCAACACTGCTCATCAGGGAGACAGCACCTGTCACTTGGGAGCAAAAACTAAGGGGTGGGGAAGAATATATGATGAAAAATATCCAGTTTGGATTTGAATTCTTTAGAAAGTTAATTGCTCAACCCCACAATTTATTATCAATGAAGAATCTCGATTCAACTTTCAACTAATATTGGGGAAAAACATCATAAACTGCAGCCCTTGGAAGATGCTGATAGATGTCTGCCACCATGCTGGCAATGTAGCATGCAGTAGTTTTCTGATGTACAGCACTGAGTTCTATGCATTTGCAGTGCAAATTCACCCTGAGGGAAAAGATCTGCCTTCTCAGACCATCATCCCTAGCTTAGAAGCAATGCAGAAGAAAGAAGGGCAGAGGGAGACAGAAGAGACAAGGCAAACCCCAGGTGTAAGCTCTGTAGAACCAAACAGACCTGAGAGAGAGAGTTGCCCACAGCTTTCTGCATCAATCATTCATGGTACTTCCTTTCTGGCAGTGGAGAGATGAGAGACAGTGACAGAGAATATGCTTCAACATGTGAGTAACTGGAAGCAAATGAACAGAAGTTTGGTTGGGAGCGCTCCCATGTGGGTTTCCCAAGAACACACCACAGTGCCTGGACTACCACTCCCACTGCTGGACACTCCTATGGCCCGTGATGGCAGTTTCTGAGAGGCAACGGGCAGAGAAGGTGCTGCCTTC
The DNA here is from genome assembly GCF_020740795.1 of Apus apus. Lineage (NCBI taxonomy): Eukaryota > Metazoa > Chordata > Aves > Apodiformes > Apodidae > Apus > Apus apus. Next base: position 52,320,861 of record NC_067286.1, on the reverse strand, counting down.
CCCAGTTCTACAGACAGGGAATAGATCTGCACAGGCATGGTGCAATGGGCTGAAGGTCATATAGGAGGCTCTTTTCATGTAGCACTCTCAAAGCTCACTACTGACCAATGGATGTCATTCCTTAATGTCTTTCTCTCTGTCCTGCTGCATGCAAGTGATGGGTACAGCTACCAATTCAAGAGACCTCCGACCAAGCATGTGAGCATGCTTGGCTGGAGCTAATGGGAACTCCCTTGATAAACTGGTCTCTGTCTAAGTGTGGTAAAGCTGTTCCTATGATAAAAGACTCATGGAGGAGGTGATACTTCCTCACTGTAGTTCTGGTTCAGGTGTTTGACATCCTGTGCAAAAACTGACATGCTCTTTTTCAAGGACAGGTGACATGAGTAAAGACAAAGTTAAGCTGCTTAACACAGGTGACTTCTGCTCTTTCTTTACCTCAAAATCCACTGGTTGAACAGCCTCCCCCATCCTTTGCTCCCTAAAAGAAGTATCTCTCCTAGGGTAGCTGGCACCGCTCAGAGAAGCATGATAGGGACAAGTATGAGAGTGGAACAAGTGAAATTCACATTCTTATTGGGAAGGAAGAAAATGAGTAAGTTTAGTTTTACTGAGGGAAAGGGCCCTTCATTAGTTATATGTACCTGAAGTGAACTTTAGTTAAATATACTGAGACCAGGAGAATAAAAACAGGTGAAGATGGGATGACCTAAATGCACAATGCAGGGAGTGGCTGTATGCTAATTGGGATGAGAGTATGGAAGTTAAAATTATCATGTGAGGGTGGCTTAAATTAATTTATTTTGAGGGGAGGTATAAATTAGTTATGAGCAGCACAATTCATTGAGTCATTAAAGCCTTGTGTATCTGGAGTTGGTTCCCAGAATGAAGGTAACACATGCAGTGGACTTGTTCCACTGGGACTGCACATAAGGCTTTGATAACCACTGCCTGCTTGGATGAGAGGCAGCCATGGTTACACAGATAACCTCAAGAACCAGATCAAACTGTACTGCCCAAATACTCATCTCAGATACTTATCAACCATATCTCTCTGTGTCGACCAGAAGTTATGCATATTTAAATTCAAGCTTCAAGCTACTTTGATTCGATGAGAAGTTCCTCTTCATTGGGAAAATATTGTCTTGATTTTCGTGGGTAATTAAAATTAAGTGGTCAGTTTAATGAGGACTGATATGAGGAGTTCACTTTACTTTATTCTTGTTCAATTTCTTGTTGAAATAAAAAGAGAAGCAATGGGGTTTTGTTTAAGAGAAAAAAAAAACAACTCTGAGGTTCCTAAAAGGACTGTCAGTAGTTTCATATTTTCTGAAAATTTGGGCCTCTATGGTTGTCTCCTACAAATATGAACTGCTTTTTTAAGTATCTTGGCAAGAGGCCACTTTCCAGCTAATCTGGATCCTGATACTGTATTTAAACATGCCCAAAAGTATAAAGCAGTTGCCCACTTCAGACAGGCTTTACAAATGAAACTGCTGCTACTGGAAGCATTTTTAGCTCTGAACTATGTATGCTGGGAGAGGACAAGTCAGTAAAGGAGAAAGGGAAAAGCCCAGAAACATATTTCTGCAGGAAGACATTGAGATGGGGTGGGGGGTTAGGGAAGGGGGGAAAGGGGCCTGTGCAAATAATCTGAATTTAAAATCAAGTGTGACACTGTTACAGGCTTCAAGTTCCCTAAGGGTTGTATGCAAACAAAGTAACTGAAAATGTTTTTGTGGGAAAAAAAAAAAGTAAGGGAAGAGAACAAGAACAGGTAGAGATGTCCCTTTCTCTCTCCTTTCCTTTTGGTTAATTATCTGAAAATTATTTATGTTCCACTAAATTGGAGAATTCTGGTGTAGTAGATTAATGCACTGCTTCTCTGTACCACCAAGCAGCACCCTGTCTTTGAGGCACATGGAGGAACATCAGTCACACATGGGATCCAGCAAACATGCGGGCTAACAGAGAAGGCACCAGATGCACTTAGACCAGTGTTTTGTTCATGCTGTGGCTTGCACTGCAGGGTGGGCTCAGGGAGCACAGACTGGGTTTCTTCCAGATTAAGTTAATACAGAAGTTGTGCTCTGGAAGCACACCTAAGGTACTCTACTTGCTTGTGGGTGCCCAGTCCTGGATTCCAGACTGGACCTGTTTACACATAAGCACCCAAAAGATATACAGTGTGGATATGAGGTCCTCAGCACCAATCATTGTGTGGCATGTGACACAATAAAAAAAAGCATCTGAAAGAACTATATTTCCACAGGCACATTATTTACCTTCTACAGTGAAGCACTATATAGCAACACTACATTCCAACTTGTGCAAGGTGTTATTCCCACACAGAAGATGCACCTTTCCTTTGAAGAATTAAAACCTGGAAATAGTTCAGGATAGAGCTTTGCCTTTCACTCCAGCCCAACATGTGACCTGTTGCTGTCCTGGCATAAGAAAGCTGTAAATTCGGTCATGCAACTTAGTTCTGGATAGGTGGTATGAGCAGGGAGAGGAGTGTAAGATTTCATATGTTCACTTTTCCTCATATCCTCACCAGGTTCAAATGGATGGAAAATAGCCAATAGCCAGCAGAGAGTAAAGGCTGGGGCAATACAGTACTGAACTGATATCCTGATGAATTACGACCTTCTTGGGACACTGTGAAGAGTAAGTGAGTGACAGATTATTTGCTGACCTGTGGGATAGCCCATTTGCTTTTGTTCAAGCAGCAGTTTTTCAGTAGAATTGCAGGTCCTGATATTTCTCTGTTGAACTGAGCTACCTTGCTGCTAAATAAATATGTCAGTCAGCAATGACACAAGTTAGCTTCTTTGGTGGGAGGTATTTGTCTCACGCCAAAGGGGAGCCTGAGAGGAGGCAATGTGGGCATTTAGGAGGCAGGAACCCTAGGGCAATACACAGAACAAGTAAAAATGACAGGATAGAAATGCTGCAAAGCAACCTGGAGGTATGGGGTTCTGGATATCTTTATATGGATGGAGCTCTGATTTCTGACCCTATGTTGTACTGTCTTAACTATTTTTTTGCTTAAAATTTAGAGAGGTTTATGGTTTTTGCACAAAGGTTAGTCCTTCTGTCCTTGGGTCTGCTCAGATTTAAAAGCTTCATTATTCTTTTTCAGAAAAAAACAACAACCATGAAGAGGCTTATATTGCCCCCTGTCACAGACCACAGATATATTTGACCTGATTCTTCGTTTGCCTACACCTAATATTTATTTTGTGAGAGAACCCCTTTTGCTTCATGCATCTGACTTTATATAGCTGGACTGAGATGATGATGCAGGAGTGTCTCCAGAGGACTGAGGAGGACAGTCCAGCACGATCTGTCTTGGTGTAAAAACCACTCTACTGGTTATATTTTGTATTTAAATTGTTGTCATTTGTACCATTGAGACTGTAATGTTTATGTCCATAGCAGAAATGGGAAGGATATACAGCACCTTACATAGTTAATTTATTTCAAAAGAATATGTTTCAGAAATCACAATTCTACTGACTTGTTTCAATGTGAATTAACAGTGAATATTCACAGTCAGGCATAGTTTGTGAGCACAGAAACAAAACATGGGGATTAAAGCCCTGTACCCTATCTGACCTTGCAGGGGATCCAGTAACAGCAACAAGGAAGAGCATAAAAAAATATTTTTCTGCCCAGTACTGATTGCCTCAGTCTTGCCTTCCTAATAAGCTTTTAAATAATGTAAATGTGAAGGGTGGTGCAGGAGAGAGAAGGGGGGTGCACACAAACCTTTCTGACTTTCTTTTTCCCCCTGAACACTGATGCCATTGCATAATTATATGGGTTGGCTTAAAAGAATGAAACCCAGTTCAAAATGTATGAGTTCATTTTTATGTTCTACTGAGAAAATTTATTCAGTGTGACTGCTCAGTAGCGAGAGCAGTAAAACACCTTAATCCCTGGTTGAAGAAAGGTAATACCTTGACAGATGTGTGCCTCCTACTTTCCTTGCGGCCATGTTTCAACAACAAACCTTTATTTCTGCTTCTCGGCTGTAGCAGGAAAAAAAAAAAAAAGAGAGGAGCAATAAAGCAGTCAGACAAATCTCAGGAGCCAGGCGGCAATGCAATAGTAATGACAGATTTTTAATGTGGCAGGAGAGATTGACAGGAAAATGTCTTCAGAGCAAACGCACGCCAGATGGAATGAAAACGGTTTATTGGAGTATGGAGGTGCTGCTGAACTGAATAGAGGGTGGGTTTAAGGTGGGTGTTTTATCTGCTTCAAGTAAACAACAACAACAACAACAACAAAATATAAAAATCCCCTCACCAAGTATTGTCTTAGACCAGTCGTTGCACCAAGGGGATATTTTTTTGTCTGTTTATTTGTTTCTTTTTCCAGTACTGCACCAGAGAAAAACTTTAAAGTCAAAAGTTCAGTCATTACATGCACTGCACAAAAGGAGAAGGCAAACTGGTTTGGTCTGGGCTTTTTTAATTGTTTGCTTCTCTTCCCTCCTCCCATCACACCCCACCCCCCTTAATCTGAAGGAATTTTTTGCTCAGTAGGAACAGATAAAGATGTTTTGATGTGCTTTTAGATAAATCACAATGAATTTTTCAAAAAAGAAAACGGGTAAGAAATTAAAACAAAAAAATTCCAGCTGATTGAGTAGCTATCAAATTCAGGACAGATGAAGAAGCCTGCACTAAAAATCCTATAAAAGCCAATATAGCTGTTTTTCTATCAGGAAGAACAACATCATTGTGTCTTTTTCAACTGACTAAACTTAAACTTGTGTGCTCTTAGTAATGATAAAAAAGCCAAATTCAGCCCTATATCTCAAAAGAAATCATAGCTGTGAAATATTTTATACCATTCATACAAAGTAAAGGCAGGAAAACAGCCATAAATGGGAACAAACAGCATAAAAGGAAGGAAGAAAATGGAACTCTAAACTGTGAATCTCCCTGACACCTTTTCATTATCAGCATAGTCAATGAAGAATGCCACTAAGGAAAGGACAGTTTTCATATTATTGAAACAGGCTGGGTTTGGGATTTTTTGAAGGATGCACTTGTATAGTCTCTGTGGGTAGCTTTCTTATTTCACTATGTTTGCCATTATTAATTCTCTACAATTATATTTTACATGCAGGGCCTGGATTAAGTGTTCTGCATGTATTGTGTACATTTATACTGGTCTTTTTAAAGTTTTTTTTTGTGGCACTTTTGTCTCATGTAAACACATCAGAAAGAAGTCACTGAATTATCTCTTTTATTTATATATTACTTTAAAACAAAATTAAACCACTATTTTTATCTTTGACAGCCTCCTTCATTTTTGCTGCTGAGTAGTTATTTAGAAAGTAGAAAGACGTTATGGTTCTTTCCACTAGTACAAGTGTATTCACTGCTCTAGTGTGATTCGCAGAAAGTAAGGAAAATGCTGTGGAAAAGTAAGCAGGGAGTTTTGCCACATCGTTTCATCTGATAACTACAATACTGTTATAACAAAGCTTTAGGCAAAATACTTAATACTGACAGGAAAAGTAATTGACAAAATCTGGTAATGATCCATTTATAGTTTATGTTTCATAGACTTACTGATTGTTAAAAAATGTAAGTTTTATAATTTTTGTCATATTTTTGTTCTATTCAGTATCCTGCTGTAAAGTTCTATTTAACTCTCTTTTGTATTAGTCCTGGCAGATCTATAAAGATTGCTTGTATAATTCTTATGACCTTTGAGGTTTTGTTTCAATTTTCTCAGCATTTGGCCAAATATTGGCATCCAGGCTGTTCATCACAATGTAAGAAAAAATATTTTTATATTAAAAAAAAAATGCCTTGAACTGGATAAGTGATTTTTCAGTACAAAGAACAATACAATGCCAAAGATAATAAAGAAAAACACAAAAATGAAGGGTTGTTGTTGGTGATGTTTTTGTATATTTCTGAATTTATCCTGTTTTCTTGCACTCAAAAATAACTCAATTATCAGTGAATTTAACTTTTTCTGGTGGGGTTGAAGCTGTTTTGTGAGTCAGTCCTGCAAATGATATTACTTCACTAGGAGCCGCTTTTTAGAAAACAAGAAAATCAGTTATTTTTCAATGTATTTTAGAATTTGTTTCAGTAGTTTTAAACACTGCCCCAAAATAATCTCAGAATGAATATCAAAGCAATGTTGAAGATAAAACATAACACAACAGGATATGACAGCTGCCATTCTGTCCTTACACCACCTTTTTGCAAGACACTTAATACAGAATATTAATCAGCATTCTAAGGCTGTGGCAGTACCCAGAGTCACAATGACAAGTTAGGGGCAGAACAGCCAGCCTAACTGTGAATGGCATTGCTTTATGCTGCACCAGAATGCTCATATCATTTAAAAATAGATTTTACTGTGTCATCAGCTCCATTCTAGTATCACTAGCAAACTACACTAGGCACAACAGCTGCAATGGAAATTGTACAAGCACATACACCAAAGTTGCTATCAGAAGTGTGTAATAGCTGGAGTTTCATTTTAGAAGACACTAAATGCTGACTTTTAACCTCAAATTGTATTCATTAGTAGCTTGCCATTTTTTCCTTTTTTTTAATTTTTTTTTTTTAATTCTTAAAATCATACCAAGTGTATCAGCATGCTCTCACGCACCCCTGCACTGTGGAATTTTGATAATGTATGTCCTAACCGCTTAATTGATTGATTAGCTTACTGCAGCTTTCTGAGGCACCAAATTTATCTTTAATAGCCGGAGTCAGGCACGGCAGGCAATCGAGGGGGGGGTCCCTTGGCGTCGATTTGCTCTTAACTGGAAAGTCATTACCACTTAATACATGTAGATTGTGTTGAAAGAAAATTATGTGTAATGAAATGAGGGAAAAATTAGTGGAGTGTTATGGGCGAAAGCAGATGTTACGGAGGAATTATGCTAGCAGAGATAATCACCTTCGCTAGCATTGTGTGTGCTGGGGTGTTAACTCGGGGAGCGCGTTGGTAAGAGAGCTAAATAAATGCATTGATTTACACAGATTAACTTTTCAAACTACAGTATATGACTAGCACACATCTACAAACACATATATGTATACACACACACATACAGACATGCTCAGGGCTTAACTTTTATATTTCTAATGCTCACACCCCTTATTTAGCTATTTTCCAGCTACTCACACTATATTCAGAAGTCCTAGCTAAAAGCACAGGAAAGGAGCTGTAAATTTGCATAGTACTATGAAGATGAGAATAATATCCAAGAGCAGAAGTACTCACAAAAGCATTAAGATAAGACCTTGTGTGCTTCAAACTGTTGGACAACCTCTCCTGAGAGAAAACTGATGAATACAAGGGAGGTCTTTGAGGGTGGCACCTGATATATTAGAAACTATAAAAAATAAATAAATAGCAGAGGTAGCTGCAAAAAAATTATAGAGACAAAGAGAGTCATGTCTTTACTTAAATAGCCTGTAAATAAAGGAGATAGGAGAAAAAAAAGAAAAGATTAAATATTTCTTTTAAATATAAGTTAGGAACATGTTTTAAGGTAGAAATTTTGCAGACAGGCAATAACGAAAACACTCAAAATCAGGCCAGGGGAGGGAAGAGAGATGCCACAGATTTTATTCTGAACACATTTTAGAACTCTGTAAACTAATATTTCACCTGTGGGCATCTTCCTGTCCTTTTCCAGCTGTGACTGATATGTATATATGCTTCATTATAATTCTTATGTTCAGGCATGCAAGGTCACTATTAATTTTTATCTTGGGTTTATGTATTGCACATAATGTATGTTTGGATTTAGAATTATCTCTGCTTTATCACTGATTTCATAATAAAAAAATGTTGTCTCAGGAAGATATTAGTTTGCAGATTTTACTATTGAAACCATTGATAATTAGGGTTTCCTCTTATATTGTTCTATTTTTTTGCTACTAAATGAGGTTTTTATGACTATAGTTATTGCTGGTGATAATAATACAAATTTTAAAAATTAAAAAAAAAAAGACTCAGGGTCTTGTATTCCCAGTATCACTGTTCAGTGATAGGAGGTTAGTGAGAGGACTGTCAATTTCCTTGTCACTTTATTAATGAGTCAAAGAAATGCAGCCAGCCCCTCATGAATCAATTGGAAAACTATGATGAATGTTTCAATAATTAAGAGAATAATTAAATTGCTGAATGTAGGATGGCACTAAATGAAATAGCTTTTGTAACAGAAGCTTATTGCTGTTTATAAACACAAAGAGCTACATTTAAATAAAGCTGTGAGTCCAACTTAAATTTATCTGCCTGTCTTCTCATTTTTAACAGGCTGTGGGCCCAATCCTGCAAAAGCTCACCCAATACACAATGCACCTCATGCCTCTGTCCTGTGCACAACAGTAGTACTTGTATGTACAAAGCTAAGCAGCTGCAGGAATCTGGTGCTAAATCAGAGACTCTCTGTGTACCTACATGCCTCCCTACCTGCGCATTGTAACATGGCCACCATTGTGGTGCTTCAGTGATAAGCAGCTAAACTTAAACAGATAACAAAGCCAGTGATTTCACAGTTAAATCTGACGCTCTGATGGTAGCATGAATGATAGTTGTGGAAATATTTTTAAAAGGTGATATGTGTTAAAGGTGAACTGTAAACTTGAAGATAAAATTATGTTAAGAAATATGTCCTGAATCTCTCAACTATGAGGCAAGTTTTACCGCAGCTTTCAAAATTCTCATATCTCCTGTACAATAATTTGGCAGTTCCTGCTTTGATAAGGACATTCCCAAACATAACTTTGTGTGATATCACACATGCCAGAACCTAGAATGCTAAAAAGGAGACATCCTTCAAACCAGGGTGTCTCAGAACAATGCACATGCTTAATGAAATTATTTTTGGGAAGAAAATGTATAAACTATTCCCAAACTCAACACTTGAAAACAATTATAGATCTTCTGTAGGGGAGGGAAGTGGAAGGAGGGGAATAATAGAGGAATTCATTAGCTTGCATATACTGGTATTTATTTTTGAAAGTGTGTCATAGCTCTTCTTTGGCTGCTGGAACATTAGCATGTTTAAGGTGAAGTCATTCACAAATAAGGCCAGGTCACTTCAGATGCAAAATTCAACCGAGTGCATATAGGGTCCCATCTGACAGTCTATGTATAGTCAGCACTTGTTGTGCCTTAACTGCTGTAACATGAAACTGAGGGGTTTTTTACTGCCTACCAGTATCCCAAAGTGCTTTTCACTGTCTCCTCTTTCTCACCTCCCTGTTTCTCTGTGTTGTTGGTTTTTTTTTCCTTTTCCTCTTTTGCCCATTCACCTCTTTCGTTCACATATTTCTTGTTCCCAAAGGTGTTCCCACCCATCTTCCACCAGTCCCTAGCTTTCCATGTGGGGGAAGGCAGGCTTTATTTGCTTGTGGGAGAAAAAGGAGGAAGGAAGTTTTCTATCTGGCTCTGAGTTAGCCCTTCTTTGTAGGTCAGTTATCACATTAGCCACAATTTCACCACCTTCTTCATCTCTTGTGTTGTTAAATTTATCCTTTATGTCTCCTCAAACAGCTTATTCCTTTGCATTCACATTTAATGTTTGCTTTCGGTCTTCCTTATCTCTTTTCCACCGTGCAGAGACACCTCAGACACTCTCCTCAACCCCATACCCCAGCATGTTTCTTTTGCATTTTCCTTTTCCACCTTGAATACCTCTCTCCTACTCATGACATAAATATATGTTCTGGGGTATTTGAAAACCCTGCATTATATACTTGGCACACTAGTGATTTGAGGTAGAATGGAGAATAAATATAGCCATAATAAGCTTTAAAATAGGTGAATTAGTTGGGCAGGAGACTTTTAATGCTACATGGGTGGTCAGTAAAAAAGTAGCAATTACCATGAGATGGAATCTGATATACCACAGTTATTTCCTATTCCAGGCACAGGGCAATGCCATGGTAACCTAGACTTCACTGGGTGGCAAGTGTTGTTAATTGTATAGCTTTTTAATGGAGACAATTATATTTCTCCTGTCTGAAATCAACATTTACTGGCATTGACCAGTGCCCGAAAGGATATTCTCAGAAGGATGTTCCATGATCTACAATATGTACATTTACATTTTCTTACTTACAGTGACAAAATTTAATTCCACCAGTGGAACAGGTGAAAAGTGCTCAGCATTCTGATAAATCCTGGTAAGTAATTAAAATATTAAAAGTTCAGGTGGATAGAAATTCACTATCACTAGTACAATAGGGATGCCACATAATGATAGGCTAAGCCCAGGGAAAGGAAACTATCCATCTTGTATATGATAATTAACTAGAAAACTTAATTTTCAAGGGTTTTTAATACAGCATCTTTCTTTAGCATGAAATTTACTTTTCCTCAAATGGTAGAAACACCCACATCTATAATGAAGGTGGCTTGAAATAATCTTTTGCAAAATCTGCTTCCAGTGGGTATTGCTTTGCCAGAATTTAACGTTCAGGTCAGAAGTTTTCTACGATATGACTGTTTCAGGTCAATATTCACTTCTGAGAATAGCATTAGGGAAAATATGTTGTTTGCCAGTGTTTATAAAGAAATATAGCTTTCAGTTGTTTCTTTAACAGCTCTGCAGTTTAAAGCTGGGTCTTGAAAACTGGTCAACTTTTAAGCTTCTGGGAAAAAAAGCCTATTTATGGTTGTTAGAGACTTGTTATAGCTGTCAGAGCCTCTGTGTGTCAATTAGGTTGTACAGATATACCAGGTTCCCAAAGATACACAGCCCTACCACTTGACCAGGGTTATGCTCCTGCTTGCTGGAGTTGGCTGGGTCTCTGGATCCAGGCCTAACAGCAGAGAGCTTTGCTCCCCCCTGCTCCTGATGGATTCCAAGGGATAGGCAGGGGCAGGAAAAAGAAGCTTACTGACTTTCATAGAGAAAGTCAGTAAAAGAGGCAAGGCAAACAGTGTAAAGAACCTGGAAACAGTACGTAAGGGGGATTTGGCAGAGCTTCTATTTAACAACAAATAAGAACAGTCACTTTAGACATGGAGCTAATGATGTTCATGCACAGATCAGCATCTGGACACGCTCTGGCTCTATTAGTGGAAAATCTGGAAAAATTATGAAAGCCCAGAACATGCTATAATAAACTGGCCAGAGCATTTAGAAAAATTACAATCTTGAGATTTTGGGTAAGGAGTAACATCATTTGTGGCATGGGAGCAGAAAAGAAGGGAAGATGTGAGAACCAACGTGCTGTGAGGAGAGTAACTAGACAAATATGAGGTGGGTGTAAGCTCACAGGGGAGTGAGTAATGGGAAGAAAGGTATGCACAAGTGCTACCAGAAAGAAGGCAAGAAAAGGAGCAAAATGATGTCTGGGTTGGCAAGAACAAGAGGAAATCTAATCCGCCAACCTCTGTTTAAATCTGAACCAAAATTAACTAATCCAGAGTTCTGATTTCACTGCACCGTTTAGCAAAATAACAGTAACTTTTGTTCAAATTTGTTTCCATGCCATACTCAATAACAGATGATGCAGAAGATAACAGCCCTTAGACACTTCTGCATGGAGATCAGAATAGTTACAGATAATAACATTTTTGCTTGTTCAATTCATGTTTCCTAAACATGAGGGAATTGCATCCATGAAATTTAATTTAACGACATCCTAAAGTTCAGCACTCAGAAATTAGGTGATGTCTGGGCTACAGTTGCCCTGGCAGTGTCAGTTTGGACCACTTGGGGTTATGCACTATGACTATTGATAAGGGTTGGATCCCATCCTGCCTTCTTGTCCCTCAGAAGTGCATTGGTCACAATAGGGGGAATGGCAAGTCTCAGTTGGCTGCAGCACTTAGAAGGGGGCAAAGCAAGTTCTCTTGGCTCAGGCACCCAACTGGTTGGAAAATGCAATCTAACACTGCTTGCAGCCTAGCCCTGTTTCTGAGAACGGAGTTCCAGTTTGCTTAATGAAAGCAAATGAAACAAATTTATGGATGAAAACTTGAACTAACAGATTATTTTGGAGGTTTTCAGATTTTCTATTATTTAGAAAGGGAATGTATCCACTTATTTTAGCAGCCCTACTTCAATAACTACCAAAATGAGACATTGGAACAGGTTGCCCAGGGAAGCTGAGGATGCCCCCTCCCTGGAAGTGTTCAAGGCCAGGTTGGATGGGGCTTTGAGAAACCTGGTCTAGAGGGAGGTTTTTCCTTCTCATGGAGATGGGTTGGAACTAGATGAACTTCAAGGTCCCTTCCAACCCACACAACTCTATGATTCTATGAAAAATTTAGGTGCAAAATAAGTGCCAGGATGATGTTCAATAGGCTATTTGACTTCACATCCCTTAGTAATGAAGAAGCAATAATTCACGGTGAAGTGTTCATAGTTGTCTACTTTCCACTTTTTTGCCCTCATTTTGTTGATCTCACAACACAAAACAGACTTTGCAGCTGACCCAGCCATCAAGCAAGGTTATCTGACCTGTGCATGAGAAATGTTATACAGTTATAAATGTTTTGGAAAATCATGTATTTTATCTCACAAATGGAGTAGGTAAAATTAGATTATTTTTCACATCTTTGTTTCAGATTCCTAGATGAAGAAAGGCTACTACCTCACTTGACACAGTGAAGAACATTTTAATCAAGTCTGCAAAGCACAAAGATAAAAAAGTGATGTCACCACAGAAAAAAACAGTGAAAAATTCAGTAATGGTCAGGGGTACAGAGCGCAGCAAATGGGTGATGCACATTCTCTGATCCAAGATACTTGCTGCACAGTATGACTTCTTGTGTTTCTTATTCTGCTGTGAACTATATTTGCTTCAATGGTGGATAACAATAAGGGGAGGATGACTAAATCTTACAAGCAAAAAGTCCAAGAATAAGAAAAGTAAGAATACGAAAAGTCAGATTTGCACTGGTGCAATTAGTCCCAGCCTTGGAAGTCCTCAAAAGACTGGTCACTTTGTTAGGAGCCTTGAACCAGAAATACCGCAGATGGGCAGACTCTTGAATGGAGGAATCAGATTGAGAGTGAAGAACATGTTTTCCATCACCCACCGAAGGGACTGAAATAGTTTAAATCAGACACATATTCAAGGTACAGCAGTGCAGAGACATAATCCAGGGTTTTTCCAGAAAATCATGAAGAAACATGGTGAGGAGCAGTTAATTTATGCCTCACTAATGGTGTGTAACTACAGTGAGGTTCTTGAGGAGAGCGCCTTGTAGCTAAGAGGGTATATTCACATTGAAGGTGTATTTTTCTCATCTGTGAGCTCTTTATATATTGTCTATTATAATTTGGAGTGGAGGATGACAGAATAGAAAACTGCTGCATTTTAACAGCAAATGTTTGCTTTCAAAGAAATGTACCCTCTTTACAGAAAGCCTGTGTAGAGTTTCAAAACTACTATTGTCCCTATAGCACCATATTATCTTTTATATTTCTTAATTGAATCCTCATCCCGGAGGCAGGTGAATGAACTAGACCTCCCAGATACAACTGCAATGAATTAAGTCTGGTTTTGAAAAATGGGAGCTAGCTATTTGGTACTCAAGGACATTTATTTTAATACTGTTTTTTTGGGGGGAAGAAAATTTGCTTTTATTTCATTCCCACTGTTACTTCATGAGAAGAAATAAACACAGGATAGAATGAAAGGAAAGCAGTGAGATGACAACATTTTTCCTATTATCTACTATAGCTGGATAAATTTTATTAGAAAATTACTTGTACAGTCACTGGAACTTGGAAAGGGATTCATATCAACAACACTGTCTTTTAGTTGTTTTTACTTTCTAGGGACACTTGTATGATTCAAATAATACTGTGGCTATTCACAGAGAATTTCAGAGCAGTGTGCGTAAGTATTGATGGAAATTGGATCTTAGATTCACACAGATGAATGTGTTCCACAAGTTTTTTTGTATGCTCAATGCATTGGAAAAATAAATCAACACCATGTGACTCATCAAAGTAGTCATAACTAACAAAGCTCAAGAAGTGATTGGTGAATGTTCGCAGAGAACTGTTCCTGAGTAATTAAAAATACTTAGAGAGGAAAAAGGATCTTGTTGAATTCTTTTGCATAATAAACTCAAGGAAACCTCAGTCTGCCCATGGAGATCCCATACGCAGAAAAAGGGCTAAACTTACTGACTAAACTATTCATTGTGAATTATTCCCTCTGCTCTAATGTCTGCACGGCATGGAAGCATGGTGCCAGCCCTGCTACACACTGTAATTTTACTCTTCTAGGAATAAAGTGGGAATATACTGCTGGGCATGTTAAAGCACACTACAGAGGACATTATATATATTTTCAACATGTGACCTGCCTTAGTTTTTATGTTGAAAATGGAGAGTTATCAGCCTTCAGAGAGAAAATATTAGCCTGCAGCCAGTGAAATAAGATAATGGGGTTTAGTTTCTGTCTTTAAAGCAGTATTTGGTGCAAAAACTATGTAAGATTGAAATGTAGACTTCGAGAAGTCAGAGGTCAGCACAGTAAAACTCAGTCAGCTTGCTTTTACATTTTTCAACTGACCGTGAGTTACAGTTACTGATTCCTTTAACAAATTCCTGCCTAATTGTTATTTTTCCTTGATTAAATTGTCCTTTATAAGGACATCTGTTCTGTTCCTTGCCAAGGTATAAGATACAACAATATCTTAGAATTTGTAAAGTAATTTGGACAACACATTAACAAATATATTCTGATGATGAATCTTGCAAAGGAGATGTCATCTAACCCACCCCCACCCTGCACTAGCTTAGCATATACCACTGTTAGAATATTTTTCCAAATACAATGGCTATTCCTCCTCTTTCTTCCGATGAAGTATTTCCTCTACAATTCATCCCTGTCTCCAGCATAGATTTCTCCAGTTTCTGCATCTCCCTAGGACAGCTGCATTGCTCCCTAATGCCAAGTGAGAGCCACTATGACACCCAGGAACCAGATTATGCCAGGTGCTGAGCACTGGGGAAAGCATTTGTGATCATTTGGGGGCCAAGGAAAATTAGTCCCTGAGCTGCAATCTGAGCTATACTACTCTGAATTCAGGACAGCCCTAAAGCCAATTAAAATACAAGTTACATGATGACGGTCACTCAAATTCCTCTCCTGTTCTCCTCCTAGGGAGGAGAATTTGTTTCTCCCAGATCTTCTCAGCATCAAGAAGTATAAAAGACTGCTGTCCCAAGTGGTAAGTATACACTTACCATATCGCTGTCTGAGAAGTCAGCAGTGTAGAGGTGAAAACCTTCAGAGGGGAGAAAGTTCTCATAGCCTGGGGAAGAGAAAGTAAATCTAGGCAGCAATATCCAAGGAGGTCCTTTAGTATGACAGAGATATGTTTTGTAAAGGCTGGAAAAGCAGTGACTTGATTTGTAGAAATTAAATCTGGAAGAGAAAGTGTGATGAGCAGGTATGGTGTTAATACTCTCCAGCATCATGCAACAGAGAAAAAAAAATTGTACCATGATGGAGAAACAAGGGGTTACATTTTTGTTATACTGAGTTTATGACCACACATCTGCCCAGTGATGTGAGGTGGATAGTATGAGATGAAAGAACTGGACAGAAGGCAGTAACCAAAGTTAACGAGGTAAATGCTAGAGAGTCATCAGCTCTGCAACAGTTGCTGAGATTGAATTTAATCATGAAGGAGTAAAACCCAGCAGGAGGTGAGGAAGCATTGACAGAAAATGGAAAGACAGAGAGAGTAGTGGAGAAATGGTTGGAACATTTGTTGGAAAAAAACAACCAAGCATCAACTTGTGGAAACCCATTGTGGGGAAAGGGAGAGTTGTGGGAGATGGGATGATTTGCTCTCATCTTCTAAGGGCTCCACATTCCCATGAATGCTCACAGCTTTGCATAAATTCACACGCAAAGCATCAGGAGCAGATTAAGCTGAACTGGAAGGGAACCACAATGTGGGGAGGTAACAATTAAAGGCAGTTGTTGGGCAGCTAAAGCGTATAGGAGATCACTTATAAATAGACAGAGCTAGGTTTGCTGAAGTGGCTCATGCAATAGTGATCCTGGTGGGATGGACAGCAGCTGTAGATGCAAGCCCAGGACAGGATGTGCTAAACTAGGAAGGTATTATTTCTTCTGCCCCTCTCAGCACAGACACTAGTCACAGTCCATTGGTGAATCTCTGAAATAGGAAGGGGGGGATGGAGGGCAGTGAAAAAGCCATAAAGTATGGACCTCTGAAGACAAAATAAGCTGTGGCTCTGTACATTGTTTGTGATATTGAGAATGACATCCTGGCTCACATTCCTTAACAGCTTTACCAGTATAATCATCAGGGCTTTAGCCATTACAGGGTAAAGCTAGCATCACCCTGGGTAGCATCAGAAGAGACTGCTACCAAGAGGACCACCACTATTATTACTAGCTGCAATAAAAAAAGCACTTCTTAAAATGTGTTTTCTACCTAATTGTCAAAACTGAATAATATTATCAGCTTTTTTATCCTTTGAGTATTTTTCTAATAAGAAAGCACAGAGATGCACTGCAAATAAAAGCAGAAGATTTGAGGATGCAAAGCAATCATGCAAAATGACTTTCATATCAGTTTGATAAGCAGCTGAAATTTAATAACTACATCTCTCCTATGGTGCTGGATGAAAGTTTAATACTTTATGCTTTTGCTTCTTTCTTCCGCACACTGCTTATTCAGAATCATAACTTTTCCTTTTATAGTCACAGAAATGCTAGGTGCAGTAGATTAATTGAAGCCTTAGCAGGCTCCAGAGCAGTCCAGACTATAGTGACTTATAATCAAACCCTAGGAGAAGACTATCAGGGGTCATAAGGGACATGAGTGGAGATCCACATGTAAAAGTAGTATTTACTGAGGATGATGCACACAGATCTTGCTGTCTCAATAGGCAACATGGAAGGTCAGTCTCTCATAACCCAACTCCAAGAGATGCTGAATGCAGGAGAGGAAGAAAGAAAGAAGATAAAAATGCCTCTCTGAATTTGGCCCACAGATTTTAGCTGAAAACATGATACAAAACTACAGGATAAGAAGCTATCAGAACGCGACACAAGGAAAACTAAAACAATAAATAAAATTCTGACACCTACAAATAATTACGACACTGGCAAAAAAAAAAACCAGTAGCCATCCATCCTCTGTCATTTGTAAATCAGCCCTGGGAGTGATAAGTGGGTTTTCCACTGGAGACACAGCTCAACGCTCAGTGCCTCTGAGACCAGTGTGGGGCTGAAACTGGGAACCTCGAGCCGTGCCTGGTAAGTTTTTCCAATGTAAGTCTTGTAAGACGGGAGCAGGCAGGTGGGTAGAGGGTCATAGCCAGGCTGGGAGACAGGGAGCAAAGGCAGCAGGGCAGGCAGGCAGAGGGCTCGCAGGGAGCAAGCAGGGTCCTGTCAGCGCGGAGCAGGAGAGGGGCAGCAGGCAGAGCCCGGGCAGCAGGCAGAGCCCGGGCAGGCAGGGGCGGGCAGCAGGCGGGCAGGGGCGCGGCGCGGGCTGCTCCGCTCCAGCAGTGCCCCCTTCTGCCGGCTGCCGAGGCTGCAGCGCCAGCGCCGCTCCGGGCAGCTGCGCAGCGCCCGCACCCCGCCGGCTGGGGGGGAGGCTCTTGAAACGGGGGAAACGTTGGGCATGGTTGGGGATTAGGAAAAAAGGATTTAGAAATCAAAAG
This sequence comes from Apus apus, assembly GCF_020740795.1. Lineage (NCBI taxonomy): Eukaryota > Metazoa > Chordata > Aves > Apodiformes > Apodidae > Apus > Apus apus. The sequence goes on along the minus strand of NC_067286.1, from coordinate 52,303,175 downwards.
TAGACAGCCGTTTGCAGGCAGATGCTGGAAAGTCTCCGGATTCACTGCTGGACGGGTGCGTGGCTTCGGTTTCCAGTGCGTGTGCGCACTACAAAAATAGATAGTAAAATGAATACAAGTGAAACATCTGATCTAGTCATCAGATCTAACTACAGCACTTTAATAGGAATTGCAACTCCAGATGTTGTCTTAAGAAAATGAATTAATTAGGCAAATGAGGAATCCCTTCATAAATCATAGCAGGAGAAGATAAAGTCCAGTAGCTGCAGACTATTGTTTAAATGTCCTAACAGCGTTCATTCTTCTCATATACCTGTAAGCTTTCCTACAAGGCTCCTCATCATTTAAGTTGTTGTTTACTTTCCTGCATACTGATTTGGTTTGAAAAGGCGTTCTAAATGTTCAAAACCTTTTAGCCTGAATATAATAATACATCAGCCTTTGGGAGTTGAACCCAGCAGAAACTGGTGTCACTATTCATAAAATAATTGAGTTTACACAAAAAGTGATTTCTGTAATAGCCCCCTTTTTACAAGTATGTACATTTTATTTAAAATTACTGACTCAAAAAGCAAGGTAGGAAAAAAAATCACCTCCAACAACTTCCTGTAATTGCGAATTATTGTGAGGGAAACAGAAGGAAAAGATTTTGAAATTATGAGCCATTATGCTTGAGAGAGAGAGACAGAGAGAGAGAGTAAGGGAGAGAGAGGGAGAGAGAGGCAGTGGGAAAAAAAGACATCTCGGCTTCATGAAACACAGCTGACAAGCTCGACTAAATTACCCCCGGACCATTACAAAAATCACTTAATTGCCAACCATTTTGTTAGGTCAATTGACTCTAATTGAAAAAATAACAAAAAGCTTATTATGCTGCAAATGCGGCCGTGGAAAATGAGTCTTCTGTTAGGAGGAAACAATAATTCTAAATTTCAGCTGCTGCTAACACTACAAAGTTCAGTGTTTTCTTCTGATAGAATCTACTGTGCAGGAGAAAGTGAATATGCACCAATTGATTGATATTTCTTTTAATGCTCTCCCCCATCCTTCTTCATATTCTCATACCCTTCAGCTGACCCACCCCACTCAGTTTTATTTCCCTTTCTGGTTGCTTCATGGCTCTTCTTTCTGTGGCAGGGTCGACATCAGTTTTTGTTCTAAGGAGCTGTGGTTCAGCGGGGTGTGAGGCTCCTGTGACTTCTATTTTCAGCTTCTTCACAATAACCTCCAGACCCAACATTTTTCTCAACCAAACCCAGGTGGGGGTTAAGGAGGGGCACCTTGCGAAAACCTCCTGGCCCCCTCCACTCTTCTTTCCTTCACAGACACACAGCAATTTCCTTGAAAGCCTGATAACAGAGAACGTTTACATATTTTCACCACCTAAATACCTTAGAAACAGTCCCACAAATCTGCATTAAAAAGCACAACCCCTGACTAGCGCATAGGATTGTAATTAAAAACTCTGTCTATGCAAGGGAAGGCTTATTTATAATAATAATTTTTTTTAGAGGGTGTGCATGAGTTTGTTCATTTCAAAAGAAGACAAACAGGCTGGAGCTCTCTTATTGTCCCAATTACATATTTGAATAGTGGAGGTTCATAATAGGATTGATTCTGGTCTGTGAAAAAGTAATTATTTGTCCATAAAACCAGGAGGCAGCAGAAATGAACTCAGATGGCAACAGCCTTTTGTTCAGCTCCTTCACAATGGAGAGGTAGGGAAAATGAAGAAAGTTCTCAGTAGCCATAGTGCATGATTAAATATTTCCATAACCATATCTATACATTTGCCTCTTGCATTGTGCTTTGCAAATTCCTTTTCTGGTTTTATCCTTTCAGGGAAACTGCCTGACTGAGTTGCACTTTTACAAGGCCCAAAACTCTTGAGCTGACTATACTGAAATCATGAACAAAAAAAGCGGTGCAATACAGTAAGATGCTTCTTAGCAGTATTTTAGAAAAGGGGGGGGGGGGAGAAAAAAAAAAAAAAAAAGAAAAAATAACTTTGTGCACGTGTGTGTATGTTTTTACTGAGGCTTTCATAGCTAAGGTAGATCTTTCAGTGCTTTACAAAGCAGTGAGTTAAATACTGGTGGCTTGGTGCCTGTGTAGGCAAACGGCACAGCCATTATGCGCTCAGCATACGTTTTTATTGTTTCTTTATATAGAACCCAATATCACTTACACAGAGGGGGATATAACAAATATATCAGACCATGAAGCACACATATGTGCTGTTTCTTTCTGAGCATCCACAGCTGTATATAATCAACAGAACATTCCTTTGGAGTGCACCACAGGTCAGCAGGAACCTTGACACACAGCTGAATTTATGAGCGATCACATTGTTTTAAATATGCATCACTTAGATTTCTACAGGTGTTTAAAGATTTGCCCCAACATTTCTATTTTTTTTTCCCTTTTTTTTCCTTTTTATAAAAGAGCATGCACATGGGAAACAGAGATTCTATAATTAAGGCTTCCATTTGGATGCTAAAATTGATATAATTCACCATAGCTGACAACAGAGAATATTATATCATCCCTAAGAAAAAAAAAACCAACAACAAAACACAAAACAAAACAAAAAAAACCAAAACCAACAACAAAACATTCAAAATGCTAAAAAAAAAATAATAAAATTTGCCTGGGTGAAATATTGCTTTTAGTTAACGACCAGGGAACACTGAAATCTTCCAAACCGTGTTGAATGTGGGGGTCTTTGTAAGGCATTAAAAAAACCAAAACCAAAACACCCTAATCAAATTCTGTTTCTATCCTGCAAAATACATGTCTGTAGTTTTGTCTAAAAGTCTATATAAAAAATAAAAATAAATGCTATCTTACAGAAACCCTGTTTGCGACACCTTAAAATAAAATAAGCATTATTAATTATCTTCTTCCTTTAGAGTAGAAAAGATATAAAATTAAATAGATAAAATCTTAAGAGAAACCAATGTGCATGTACTGAGGAAAGACAATGAGGCTTCACAGACCAAATAGAACCAATTCCTTTCAAATAAGTGGGAAAGCCCTACAGAGAGAAATAAAAGTGAGGAATGGTGAATTCTGTAACACTTGCCAGACCAATGAGCTTCATCAATTAATCACAGCAAAATAATCACCACCTACATTAAAGAATAATACATGAAAAGGACAGGGCATAGCTTTAACTTATTCAGAAAGGGCTGACTCCCTAATCCCTCTGAGTCTTGACATGTTAACTGGGTAGCGACTAATTAGATGTCAAAAATTCATAAGCACTCTTTAATATTGCATATATCTGCAGCAGACATTTCAATATGAGAGTTGTATACACAGAAGTCACTATAGCATTAAAACACAGCAGGGTGGGAGAAATAAAAGGAAAACAATAAAAACAATGGCCCTTAAAAACCCAAGAGAATGCCTCCTTTGGAAGTGTGTACTTTCTTATTCAGAAAAGGTATCACCTTAATAAGAATTATAGGCAAAGAGGTTTCACTGTTCCATGCTGTGTGGACGAAAAGAGGGAGAAAAGACTGACTTATCAAAGGCACTGGCAGGTAAATAGTAATTTACTATGCATGCACAATGAACATTACACAGTGCCTTGACACAGGGCGATAATGAAAGACATGCTATTGTGGCATCCATCGAGGGAATTTTTTTCTTCATTCTTCCTTCCCCTGTCTCTCTTGAGCAAAGAAGCAGTGATGTTTCCTGGCAGCTGCCTCCTGTTTCAAGCCATTTCACATAATACAGGAAGAACCTGAAGTTTAGTGCATTAAGTAAGTGAGTTAGTTTGCTGGTGTGGTGATATATACATTGCTTGTGCGTGAACTTATATTTCAGATGCAGGAGTCTGTATTTTTATGGAACAAGCCTTTTCCTGTCTGAAGAATTATATGAACCTGATATATAATGCAAGGCAGCGAGATTAAAAACAATGCATCACATAATACACTGTTTTATGACTTGCATCCTTTAATTGTAGCTCTCAGGAATAAAAAGAGAGGAATGTGCTCTTGTTTATAATGCAGAATTACCATTCTCTCTTTTGACTAACAATGTGTACTGTACAGGGCTAGCAGTCTGTGGAGATTCCTCTGTTTTCCCCTTTACCAAACAGCAAAGTTAAATCTCACTTTGGCAGTGCTTTAACTAGCTTACAGCCAGGAAGCAGTATAGAAAGCTTTAACTGTAATCCTCCTATAGCTGCTGCTGTTTAAATGTGACATGGCTGCAACTGGAATGTTTTAATTATTTTAAAAGTGCAAAGTCTTGTAACACGATGCTATAAGGTAAATGGCCTGCAGAGAAAAATTATTAGATTTGTATGTCTCACTGGAGTAGCACCTAGAAAGACAATGTGGCTCTCCTTGTAGGTTGCAGTGTGTGTAATGATGATGTTTCCGTGTATCAGCTGATTAGTACTTTCACAAGCCAACATCTCTCACTGTGGCTGCAACTTCTGGACTGATGTATTACAAGAATAAGAATGAGATGTGATTTAATGATTGATAACCATGTTAGACCAAATGGTCAATTGTTATCTAGTTATACCTGGCCTCTCCTTTGAAATTCACTACATTAATTTTGTTTCCAAAGGGCCTTTTATGATCAACACTGAAACTGTAATTAACTGTATACATTTGTCATTACTGCACTGTTCACACCTCTTTCTAGCAATTGTAAATGTGTTACCTAGCACTTATGTTTTTCCTCATTTTCCATGTCTTGAGGTGTCAAGGGTGTTTTGTGGGCAGATACTTTGTGGTTTAAGACTAGAATAATCAGCAATCAAAATATTAAAGAGTAACAATTGATGTGATACCAATCAGAAGGTGATTCTTCGCAGTTCGTAGTAGCCCTCTTTTCATCCCTCCTGTCATGTTTATGCCTGTTCTATAATAATGTAATGTGATATCGCTCCATGCTATGGTATACATGGACCCGTGAGACTGTCCCAAAGCAACTTGCACATTCTCTGCCTGCCTTGGCTGCACCTTGAGGGCAGAACCAGGTCATCTGGTTGAGATCTGGTTGATTATGTCAAACTTTTAGAAGGACTCCAAAGCTGAAGGGACAGTTTCTCTGTAGGCAGAGTGGTTATTTTGTTCTGTAAGATCGAGGGTTTGTGTGTTCAGGAGCAGGGTGAGCTCACACACTCCAATCAATTTACATGTGCAAAACACTTGTGTGCAAACGCCAATGAGTTTTCACATATGATGGGTTCTTTGTTCAGGGTTTCCTTACAAATTTGGGCTTCCTGATTTTGTGATTTGATCAAAACCAGCATCCTACCCACATCATAAACATTGTATAAATTATTATTATAGTATTTATGTAGTGAAAGCCTCACTGCCAGACAAAGCTCTGTAAACCCTGTGTAATTGTTAAAGCTAGTGCATCAGGGCTGGTCATTGTGTGACCTTAAAGTGGGCTTTCAGAACCGTAGTGGGGAAGAAAACAGAATCTGTGTTATTGATCAATAGCCGAGCATCCCTTTAGTCATGCCATGTCGCTGTGCACAGACAACTCGTGAGCTGACAAATTTAGAATTCTGTCTACAAAATGTTCTAAGCCTGAAACTTAAAGTCATGCCAAGTAAAGGTCATGTTCGGCAAATGTATGTAGGGGACTAGGGGCTTGGTGGTTTTTTTAAGGGATAAAAGAGATAACTGGAGAAAAAGAAAAAGAAAAAAAAAATAATGGAGAGGTGGTTCTGCTCAGGCCAGATCAAGCCAGTGAATTTCTTGAAGTGTTCATAAAGGGGGGTGGATGTGTTCACAAAGGGAAAGGAACATGCATCAGAAATGTGCAAACTCAGTCAAGACTGGAAGAGTATCTGCTGACTTGATAGCCTTTTCATATTTTCACACTGCTTGCTAACATCCAGAAAGATGGAAGGAGCAAAACAGAAACCAAATTAGAAGAAAACCCCTTGCACTACACATTCTTTGAACCAGTGAAATCAGCTAGTGGGAATGACCACTGGGAAAAGGTGTTAGCTCCTCAAAAAAAAAGAAACACCAGTCTAGGCCTCCTTCTGTCATTCTGTACAAATGCCCTCCTGGGCTGATATAGAGCTGACTGATGCCACAACACTTCAGAAACTCAAATTGTTGAGAAAGCTGAGAGGAACAAATGGGAATCGGCAGAACACATCACCAAAAGGACAAATAACAGATGGACAAACATAATTCCAAAGCAAATGCCAAATACTGGAAGGAACAACAGAGTTGGATAACATACTGGAAGAGAGGCAAAATACTTAGATTCAGAGGACCAGCACAAATTCCAAAAGGCCTTTAACAGAGTAGAAAAGGTGAATCTGGATAAGCAAAAGAGAAGGTGCTTTAAAATGTGTTTTTGTAGCATAAAATATCTCTATCTGTTAAATAATTGTTCTCTTATCTTACATATTCCATAGTACACAGTGTGTCTTCTACTGGTTTAGGGCAGTGTGCTGTGTACACTGGAAACTTATGAAGACATATTGACTACAAGAAAGTACAAAGGAGAACACAGACAAAATGGGCAGATGTTAAAATATGCCAAGTCTGCTAACCAGCCACCTTGTAGCTTCATTCTGGCATTAAAATGCTATTCATATACATTTGTTAGAGTTGTTAACTGTAAGGTGCTCCCACTCCAAAATGCACTCAGGGCCCTGATTAGGTGTGCAAAAATTAGCTGCCCAAAATACTAATACAGTCATAAGAGTTAATCACAGAATCAATGTTCTTCTAAGGAACTATTGGTCTACCTTACTGCCACAGGACAAAGTGTTTGTGCAGAAGCATTATAATACAGGCTGTAGTTCTAATGGAAAAATATCAATCAAGGTAGGTAGTTAGAAGGTTTGATCCTTTTTCTACCCACTGCTGAGGTCAATTCTATTACTTACGTGGTTGAAAGCACAACAAATAGATACTGTTATTACTCTTTAACCAAAGCTTATGGTGCTAAATTTCTGACTATATTCAGTAAAGTGTGTGAAAACCCCAAGATCTCCTGTTTTTCCTCTTCTTGCTGCCAATGGTTTCTGGATGTCATTAAGGACAAGAAGTACATACGATGTGAGTGATTTACAATACCTACATAATTATTTTATTTTTGTTTAAAAATGTGGTAGATTTCTTGCTGACCCTGTCAACAACTACGAGTAGTTAATTTGCTAGCTCAATGACTCATCATCAGTTCAGTTTACATGTAACTGACAAAGATCACCCATGAGAAGAAGCATTTGATTTCAATACCTAATTCAGGAAGGTGTGATATTTCTCTGTTGGTGGGTTGTTGGGGTTTTTTTGACTGCTTAATGAAAATTCGTCAAATTGAAGAACCTGTATGCTAAATAGTTCTAGGTTCACTGGTTCACTTTAAATTACATTTGAGAATCATTAAGTCAGCTTTCTGAAAGCATCTGACCCGTGTTGGCTGTGTACAGTACAAACACAATGTTGGACAAGGGGTTCTGCAGTTACAGGTCACATATTTCCATTGGGTTTTGGTGGTTAGGGTCAGGAGATGCTCTTTCTCAGTAATGCAGCACAGTGTCAGGCCTCAGCTGTGCTGCTAGGGGGGTCACTGTTCTTGGTCAGGTTGCCATGGGGAAGGGAAAAGGGAAAAGTGGACTTTTGTGCTTCCTTCCATTTGACTGCACAGCTTGCTGTTTAGCACAGAGCAGTTTGATGGGAAGTGGCTGTGAGGTAGCCCACACTTGTTCCAGTTCATCTATCACAACAAGAGTTATTCTGGAGTGAAAGAATACAACCTAAGGGATGCAGAAATTTTAAAAGATCAAAATCAGAGCTTGTGCATACTCACAGAGTAAAAGCTCCCATGTAAACCACTATAAAGCATGAGTGGCATGGTATTGGGCTGTTTAGGGATGGAGTTTTGTTCTGTTTAGGCTGGGGGACATTCCCCCCACAGCATTCAGTATCTCAGGATTAAGTGGTCACCATAGAAGCAGTTAGTATGCAAATGCCAGGACTAACAAGAATGGTTTTGGTGCTGATGCCTCCCTGCTTTGCCACTTGCACAAACCCTTGCAGCTCAGGGATGGAGCTAGATTACCTGACCAGACCAGGATGCTGCTGCTGATCTGTGTCTAGTAGTAGAAAACTCCATGGAGAGTGTAGGTCAGTAGCAAACAAGAATCTGTGTACATAAACACTGTCATATTCTAATAGGAAACAAGAGTTTATGAAAAAAAATAGCTAGAGATATGGATGAACAAATAAAAAGATAAGTTCTCTGCTGGATCTAGAGAGCATAGCTTCCACTTACTTATCTAAGCTGAATACTTAACTTGTCAGCAAACTGAATGAATTTCAAACCCAGTAATAATACTGTAAGCTATTAAAGATCTACGGGTCCAGAACACATTCTTCACTGACTCCCACTCCCTTGGCAACATGCACTACATTTTGAGAGGTGAGGATTGAAAACAGTGAAAGACACAATGTTTTATGTCCAATGGAGGTAGAATATGCTCCTAGTTGTGACTACAATGCCCTGCACAGTATGGGCAGGAAGAACTTACAAAGGCGGGGTAATATAACCACCGGTAACTGCTACATTAACTAGATTCTATTGTACTTAAATGCTTTCATAGAATTATTCTGCAAAATAGTTATCTGTATTTGGCAGGAGGCTCGGTTTGATGGGGAAAAGCTGAAACTAGTTCATCTTGATTTAAAGTTACTTGTCCTCCTCTTAAGCCATGTGAATATTTTATGTATATATATTGTCATACTTCAGTGAAATCTGGAAATCGTGTTTTAACCAAGTGCGGAATCTAGTTTTCCACCTTGGAAAGCATGAAGTAGGGACTTTCAGCTAACTGAAAGGCAAAAATATGTCATGCCTCTCCATAATGTTAGTGTTACAGTTACTGTGGTCGCCATTACAAATGTACCACACTCTTTTTCACCCTCACCTGTATTTCCCTGTTTTCAAAATAGGAAATAATTGAAATTACTTAGAGGTTTGAACTGGGAAATGAGCATCACTACTGAATCCCATGATCTGCCTGCAACCCCCTGAGTATGCACCCACCTATGGACAGACCCAGCACTGAGCAAGCTGGAGCATCTTTTTTTCATGTGGTGGTTGTGAAGCCAAACTGAACTAAGACTGCTAGCTATGAGCTCAGTACTGAGGAAAGAGGGCTGAGGATACTCCCCATTCAGAGAAGTGATGTACAGGACCTGCCCAGATTTTTATTTTAGAAGCAATACATAAGATTTGGCACCCATTTGTAGTGCACTAAAAATTTACTCTTCTGAGCAAAAGATCCCAGTCCACACAGCAGACCTTACAATTCACCTTTCCGCATCTTTCCTGTACATAGTGTCAACACTGTTGGAAGATAAATAAAGGCTTGATATTTTAGAGATTTTTTCAAGTTTCTTAAAAAATACTTGAATTTATGGTTTGATAGCACTTCACTGATTTTGAGAGGGACAAAATTTATATACAAATTTTCTCAAAAAATTTCTGTATAAATTATCTCAAACGATGCTTGCTTCATGTTCATGAGATCAGAACCACTGGCCTAGCTGGAAACACGTTTGGGAGCTCTCTGTCCTGGATGAAGGCACAAGACTGTTTCAGCCTGTGATCTGTATCAGGATCCAAAGCCACTTTCACTTGGTTTCCTGAGGCTTACAAAGCCTATGGGATCATGCCATTTGTGGCTCTTGTCTTCCTTGAAAGTAAACTCAACTTAATTTCAGTAAAATAATCTAAGGTGCAAAAGTACTCAGATATGCTTCTTGACAAGTTTTCATAGACTCATAGAATGGTTTGGCTTGGAAGTGAACTTAACGATCATCTAGTCCAATCCCTCTGCCATAAGCAGGGACACCCTTTACTAGAGCAGGCTGCTCAAAGCCCCATCCAACCTGGCCTTGAACACTTCCAGGGATGGGGCAGCCACAAGTTCTCTAGGCAACTTGTTCCAGTGTCTCACCAGGCTCACAGTAAAGAATTTCTTCCTAATATCAATCCTAAATCTACCCTCATTCTGTTTAAAACCATTACCCTCTACCCTATTACTACACTCTCTCATAAAGAGTCCCACCCAATCGTGCCTGTAGGTTTCATTTAAGTACTAGAAGGCCTCTATAAGGTCTTGTGCTGGTTTGGTGGGATTTTTTGGTAGTGAGGGAAGGGCCCCAGGAGTGGCTCTCGTAAGAAGATGAGAAGCTCCTCCTGTTCCAAAACCAGCTGGCCAAAGAGACATTGGAGAGAATAGATGAGCCTCTGCAATTAACATAAGACCTGAGCAGAGCAAGCAGTTAAGAAGGAAGAGCTGTACTGGAGAGGTAAAAGGCAGTGCTGGGGTGAAGATCCTGGTGGTTGGTGAGGAAGAAGGGGAAGAAGGTGTCCAAGCAGAAGTTTTCCCTGCAACCTATGGCAAGAGGGCAGGTGTCCCCCTGCATTCATGGAGGAATGTGGTGGAACATTCCCTGAAGGCACTAGGAGGGGTGAACTTGGCCAGTGGATTTAGATTTTGTGGCCAGTGGACTCGTATTTGCTGCCAGTGGACTTGGATTGTGCAGCTGTGGAAAACCCTGGCACCAGAGGAGGTGACTATTCCCAAAGCAACCCATGACTCTGTGGGAAGCCCACGCTGGAGCAGCTCTGGACCTCATGGGAAGGACTCATGAAGGAGAGGTTCGTGGAGGACTCTCTCCCATGGGAGGAGCCCCATGGGGAAGCAAGGAAGGACTGTAAGGAGTCCTTTTTCCTGAGGAGGATGGAGCAGCAGGAACCACCAGCCTGTGAACTGACTCTAAAACCCGACCCCTGTTCCTCTGTGCTGCTTGGGGGGAAGGAGGGAGAGAAATTGGGAACAAAGTGATTTGGGCCCAGGAAGAAAGGAGGGATGGGTGTAAGGTATGTAAGCTCTTCTCTGTGTGTCTGTGTCCTGTGTGCATCTTGATTAGTGTGAAATTAAATTATTATTTTTCCCCAAGTTGACCTGGGACCTAAATAGATGAAGAGCCCTCCTTGTCCTTTTCTCAACCCGTGAGCTTCTAGTTGGCCTTTGTCCTCCCCATCCCGCAGTGTGTGTGTGTGTTGGGGGGGAATTTGAGTGACTGGCCACGTGGCTGGTTCTTTGTTGTCGTGTTAGGCCGAAAACCATGATAGGTCTCCTTCGAGCCTTATCTTCTCCAGGCTTAACAACCCCAACTCTCTTAGACTGCCCTCATGGGACAGGTGCTCCAGGCCCCTGCTCATCTTGGTGGCCATCCTCTGGACCCACTCAAGATTAATGGCTTGAGGCAGTGTTTCAACTGCAGGAAGGGCAGTGCTGTAAGCTCAGCAGTGTTATTCTCTTGGCCAGCCTGCTCATGCACATCAGTTGGCCAAAAGGCATCATACATAGCTTACAGCTAGCTAGGTATGAATGTCAGATAATGGCAGGATTTAGGAAGGCAATAATGGTAACGTGCATTTAGGAGAAAAGATCGTGGCATGTGATGAAGAACTGAAAATATAGTAATATAGCCCCTAGGAGGAAAAGGGAGTCAATAGTCACTGCAGCAAGACCACAGAAATATGACGGATACATTTGTAGGAAATCACATTCTGGAAGTCCATTTCTCATGGAACAACTTATTTCATTTTGGCAGGTAGTGCTTGAATCTACTGACTATCTCACTTGAGACCTACTGTGTGTTTTTTACTGGCACGCTTGTCCTTTGTAATTCTAACACAGGATTTAAGTACTGACTTCAATCCTGCATGGATACACTGGCATCTTTTCCCTTTACAGAAGTTACAGTCAGAGAAAGGAGCCCTACTGCACATAAGATTTGAATAGATGGATAAGTACAAGTGAAAGTATTTGCATAAGGAAAATAATTATATTTTATAACTCAACATGAGAAGCATAGATTACTTTGCACATACTTATTAAGATTAGTCCATAAGAATTCATTACTGGCATCTTACTGGAGAAATTAGTTATTTCTTTCTCAGAAAAAGATAACACATAAAACTTTGTTTGTACAGCAGACAATTAAGATGGAGGTTATTTCCTAACACTAATGAAAGTTCTCCCTTAGAACCATTGCAAATTTCTATGGACCTCTAACCTGTCATTTTCTTCTGTTTGGTTCATTGTGTTTTGCAATAAAGAAAACTGTGCCCGGCTGTGCACAGAAAAAGAAAAACCCGCTTTCAGACAAAAGAAGCAAAGCTCTTTTGTTACAAAAAATAGCACAACTTTAGAAAAGATATTTCCTAATAGAGATCACTTGGCTATTTGACTGTTTTCAGCATGCAGAGGGTTAAGCCCAGCTGAGAATGCCAGACACACCTGTATTCATTCCATTTTGAATAAAGTGACAAATTCCTATTCTTGGTCACTGGAGCAAAAAATTAGCCCTGTGCTTCAGTGAAAGGTCAACATGGAAAGAAATAAACAAGAGGTGAGAGGTCATGACCTGTGTACGGAACAGCAAAAAATGGCTGAATAAAAAAAATTAATTCTACTGTATATTGTACTTTCTGTATAGTCAGGTCCCATTGGAAATATAAAGCTGTCTTAGAGTGTTGTTCTGGAAAACTGAAAAATAAAATGTACTTATATTTATTTATACTGCTATTTTTGAACAGTCCTCATTAGTTTGGTTTATTTTAAATAACTCCTGTATATATATATTTACAGATATGATCCAGGAGTAAATGGATCTAGGGGGGTTTAACTGATCGGGCCCAGAGAACTCTTTCACAGTCCGTGTCTTTTGGTTCATCTTCAGCGCTTATTAAAGACCTAGAGACCCCTGCAAAACACTCAGGAAAAGAACCAGTCACCAATGGAAACAAGAGTGTGAGTCAGACACTGAAGGCATTGAAAAGAGGCAACAAAAATGTGTTTAGCTCTACTATTCATGTTTGTACTCAGTCTCTGGCACTGACGGACTAAAACACTAATCCCATCTGATGCTGGATAGTCCTTGGGTAGAAAAGCAATTGTCATCCTGTGTATCCTGGGTATTGTAGTTGAGGTGCGAGCAGCAGTAGCAAGCAGCAGATCCCCTCAGAAATGAAATAAAAGAATGTTTTACTCAGTCAAAGCTGGTGTTCAGTGACACACCTCATGTGCTGGAAGCTGTGGCTGTGGAGAAGAGTGCAAAGCTTCCTCAGCTCAGGTCTTCTAGGAGAGATTTCTACTATCAGCAACCTGTTGACACTGCTCAAATAATTTGTCAAGTATCTTGCAGACACAGGTCTGGGAAGGATATCAATGTCTGCTTACTTATTTGGGACTTTGGTTGCTGATTAAAAATAAAGTGTTTCAGAAAAAAAATAATCCTCTGTATATGCATATGGTTGACAGAAGGATCAGCCAGGAAAGAATAGCTCTGCCAGAAATAGTTTTCTCTTTATAAACCAATACAAAATCAAGATGTTGAACCAAAGAACACTTCCCTGGACAATGCAGTATTGATTTGTGGAGCATTTGGCTTCGTAAAAAACATTCAAGAAGGTACAAAATCCGTTGTTCAATCTGCAATAATGAATAAAAATATATATATATTTTATTCTTCTCTTGAAACGTGGTTTGTAGGGTTTTACTGAAATATATCTTCTCATAAAATGGCAATTCACTGCAACCAAAATTCTATGGAGTGAAACTCTGCTTTTGGTGAATTTCCTGTTTCTCAATAAATTAGGAACAAATAAAACTGAAATTATAGAAAAAACCTGTTTCAGTGTTTTGAAATTCAAAATTCCCTTTTTTGTTTGAAGCTACTTTTTATTTAACAAGGTAGTATACTTACATGAGAGAAGATAAAAATTATTCAGTCAAAAAGATTTGAAGATACTGAACTGTATCAACTTACTCAGCTCCCTTCCAAAGTTTGGGGTTTTTAAATTTATAAAATATATTAATCTTAATACCAGAAAATGTCTGCAGAAGGGGAAATTGCATCGTACCCTGCTCCAGTTGTGAATTTTTTTACATGCATCTGAATATGATGGCCTCACAGAATCAGGATGTAGCAAATGCCTTGAGTAAGCCATGTGACTTCATAGCACATTGTATGGGCTTACCCAAGGATGTTACAACTAAGCTTTCAAAAACATGCAATCAGGAATTTTTTTTCCTGTTTCTTTAGTTTATTTTTTCTCCTTTTTGTCTGGTGTCTTACTGATGTTTAGCAAATTTGATCATGTTCTTTTATTCTGAAACGGATAATCGCCTTCTGTTTGCTTTATTTTCCTTTCTAGGGCTTGCTTGTGTTTTTGGCTTAATCTGTCTCATATTAGCAGCAGAGTTTCACAATGTTACACCAGTTGGTACTTCATATTTCAGCAGGTTGAAGAGCAATATGAGGTTTGTGTGGAAAATGCCCACCCAAATTAACCAGTTACAGTTCTTTACTACCTTTTTGTACCTATTAGCTGCTGTACACCAGGAAGCAGAATGGTTCTCAAGAATCACTGATGGCTGTCCAGTGGTTCCAAACAATATAAACCAAGTTTTCTGTTGCAGTTCAGAGAAGAGAGTAGCTATCCCAGTCTGACATATGTCAAAACCTAGCAAAAATAGATTAAAAAATGAATGGTTGAATTTTGTATTACTACTTAATTCTGTTTGCATGCTGTGGTGAGGTATAGTGATCTTTTGAAATCAAGCCATAGTATTTTTTCCTGATGTTAGTAGAAACAAAAATAATCACCTAATTTCTTCCCATTTCAGCATGGCAAGTATGGATAAATCAAAATTAAATATTAGATAATTACAAACCCTGAAATGGAAAGTCAGTCGTTCTTCTGTCTGCATTCAACAATCTGACAGTTGTTCACCATTGAAATCTTGCAACAAGGTCAAGTTAAGTAACTAAAATGGTATTATTTGCCTAATTCATGCTGATATGTGAGTCATCTCATTGACCCTTGAAAGAACATGAGTATAAAAGAACGAATAAGGTTACAGGGAAGCTCTGGTGTAATTTTCCAGAGGTGTGTAATGGACAGTAGCATTCGGGTAACACTCCTTGTTCACTATTCACATTTTTCTTTCCTTTTTTTAGTGGAATAATGATTTAATGTAGGGAAAGTAAATTTAGTTTTAACGACATAGTTAAGTTGTGCTGAATTTAACCAGGAAAAAGGAGCCAAAGTTCACTGCACTGCTTGAACTGACATGTTTTGCGCCATCGTACTACACTCATGTCCAATACTTAATTAAGTTTAAATGCTAGTATATTTACTAGATTGATTTAACAGTTATTTATTACAAAACTTGCTGGATTTAGAGGGAGAGAAAGACCAAAGAGTACCCTAAAAAAGATACAACAATAAATTAAATGCAAGATTTATATTGCAAAAATATTTTTTACTCTGAATTTGATATGTTATTTCCACTAATAGTAAATAATAAAATATACTGATTGTATCGAACTGGAAGTGCTGATACACAAGTAGCTGCTTTTAACAAAGGTAAAGGTATTAATTATCAATTAGCAGAAATTGCTCCTAATAAGACTGGAGGAGGGGCGGAGAAAAACTGATCAGGAAAAGCTAACACTTAAAATGTTCTCTAAATTGCCAAGGTTTTTTGTTGTTGTTGGGTTTTTGTGGGGTTTTTTGTTAATTTTTTTTGTTGGTTGGTTGTTTTTTGGGGTTTTTTGTTTTGTTTTTTTTATATCTGCCTTGGACAATATGAAAAAAGGTGTCAGCAACATAATTACTAAATATTCTAAGATATAAACCCTGTTGTTGTTGAAGGAAGAACATTCATTACTTGGAAGATTTTTGCCCTTTTCTGCAAGTAACAAGTAAAATAACTAACAGCTCAATTATTTAGTTAATGAGGTAGCTCCCCTCCCCACTGTCAAGAATTCAGTTTCATTTTTTTTCTTCAAATGTCTTCTATTCTGTTATCAATCAAATATCTTTTCAGTGCAAATCAGGAAACCTTAATAGAAGGAAAAAGAAGCTGGAGCTTATGTCAACCACAGTGGCTTACTTATAACTACTGCCTGCCATACATGCAGCCCTACTAGTGATTACAGGTTAACTAAGGAAATGGAAAAGCAAGTACTTTCAAAACAGGGTAGTAATAGAGGAGCTAAAGTTGGGGACTTCAATGAATATTTCATAATTTATTCTATATAAGTTAATTGCATCACATTTAAATGCATTGTCCTTCCCCAGCTGTGTCTTTAAAGAACTCTGCTTCATAGCTTTTAAGAAAGTCCACAAATTACATTTTCCAAAATGATACCTGAAGTTATCTTCTTCATTCACGTTAAGTACTTTAATAAGTGCCTCTGTTTTCATAAGTGGTCTTTCCACTGACTTGAAGGAGAAAAAAAATTATATTCTATGATTTAAGTGGCAATCACAGTTTAGCAGCAATTATTAGCCAATAGTCAGTGTGAATAGATCACAAGCAACTGACAGATGGAAATTTGTTTGCTTAAACTACTCTGTGAGTACCTGGAAAAACAATGTAGAGATAAATTAAAAAGCTATGCTCACTTCCTTGCTTATTTACAATAAGAATTTTGATTGTCCATAACTAATGTCAAACTGTGACTAGAATGGAATCTATTCTCTGAAGAAAAATGTCTTCAAAATGAAGTTGACAAGTACATTCTGCACTAGTTCATTTCCTGGGAAATGGATACATATATAATATGCTGAAGCATGTGCTGGAATGATCCTCTCTGCAAGTGACATATGTATGGCTAATTATGTCACAGACAACATGTAGGAAGAATGGCTGCAAAGTACTGGCAAGAAAAAAAACTAAGATATGGTGGTCAGTGCTGCAGTCTGGACATTAATCATAGAATCATAAAATGGCTTGATTGGAAGGGACCTTAAAGACAATCTAGTTCCAACCCCCCTGCATGAACAGGGACATCTCCCACTAGATCCAGTTGCTCAGGGCCCCATCCAACCTGGTCTTGAACACTTCCAGGGAGGGGGCTTCCACAACTCTCAGCTTTTCAGTGTCTCACCCTCACACTACAGAATTTCCTTCTAATGTCTAGCCTAAATCTCCCCTCTTCCAGTTTTGATCCATTACGTCTTGTCCTATGACTACAAGCCGTTGTAAAAAGTCCCTCCCCAGCTTTCCTGTAGGCCCCCTTCAGGACTAGAAGGCTGCTGTAAGGTCTCCCCTCAGCATTCTTTTCTCCAGACTGAACAGCCCTCACTATCTCAGCCTGTCTTCATAGCAGAGGTGCTTCAGCCCTCAGATCTTCTTTGTGGCCCTTCTCTGGACTTTCTTCAGGAGCTCTTATGTTGGGGGCTCCAGAAGTGGACACAGCACTACAGGTGGAGTTTCACAAGAGCTGAGTAAAGGGGGAGAATAACCTCCTTTGACCTTCTGGACACATTTCTTTTGATGCAGTCCAGGCCACGGTTGGCTTTGTGGACTGCAAGCACATATTGCCAGCTTATGTTGAGCTTCTCATCCACCATCACTCCCAACTCCTTCTCCTTCAGACAGTTTTCAATCCATTCTCCACCCAGCCTGTATTTGTTCTTGGGTTCTTGTATCTGACCTAGGTTCACCCCTTGTTGAACTTCATGCAGTTTGCACAAAGCAAAGTTTGCATCCCTTCCCTCCATCATCTCAACCTCACCACACACTTTGGTGTCATCAGCAGAGTTGCTGAGGGTGCACTCAATGCCACTCTCCATGTCACCAACAAGATGTTAAATGGTGCCAGTCCAAGTACTGACCCTTGGAGAACACCACTCATCACAGGTCTCCATCTGGGTATCGAGCCATTGATCAAGACTTTTTGAGTGTGACCATCCAGCCAGTTCCCTACCCACCAAGTGGTCCATCCATTGAATCCATACCACTGCAGTTTTGATACCAGGATGCCATGTGGGACATTACCAAGGGCTTTGCACAGGTCCAGGTAGATGACATCAGATCTGAAGATGTCTCCTGTAAAAGTGGGAAAATGACAACTAAGAGGATATGATTCTTGCCATTTGTGTTGGTTGTTTCTTGAACTGCCCAGCATTGCTGAGCTCTGTCAACTCAGGTTAAAATACCCTTGCTCAGAGCCAAAGGAACAGAAGCTGAATATTTATGTTACTATTACTTAGTGTACTGAGATTTATAAATAGCTGAGCAGAACCTTGCAAGTTATTGTGTAAAGGGCAATAGTTGCAAAGTAACAATTTCTACTCTGCACGTCTGCAAAAACAAGTATTTACAATAAAAACATAGTCTTTGATACCTAAAAGACACCAAAGAATAGAGCTTACTCAAAATTTCCAACTTATGTTTTCAATGACATCCTAATAGTTTTGTAAAACTTTCCATGTAAATTATTTTTCAGCAAAGAAATAGGAAAAAGTATTTAATTTTTTTTTTTTTTGTCTTCTGAACTGAGTTGCTTAATCTTTCACAAATGGCAGTCTCATTCTCTTTGTGAATTTTTTTTTTCTCCCTCATTTTTTCCACTGGAAAAGAAGAGAAAGAAAAAGGTATTGCTGGGATTTTATTTTTGTTTTCACCCAGTTTTCTTAATGTTTTTCAACTTAATAACAAAACAAGTGAATGGAGACACAAAAAGAAATAATTAAATAATTAACTTTACAGTTTAAAAGAGAAAGAAAGAAAAATTGTGTGAACAAAAGTAAAATTTTAAATTCATTTTGAACATTTTATTGAGTTTACAGTCAGAGGTATAATTTTTTATCTCAATTCTAACACAAGCCTTTTTCTGATACTGATTTATCTGGGTATGTGATATAAGATTAAATGAAACCTAGCTGATTAGATCTGAAGGTCTGTAGCTATTTCCAGGAATTATTTTTCCAGAATATGTATCTTAACATTTCCCTTTCTCTGGAAATGGATGCAGATCTGAGTGGCTAACCATTGATTTCTCATCCATAGAAAAAAAAAAAAAAGAAAAAAAACCAGGAAATTTGCCTTTATGCAGGAAGGAAACTAATGTGACAAACAAACAAACAAACAAACAAACAAACTACACTTCTTCATTCACATCCAATATCTCTACAAATCCACCTATCAAAGAATAAAAATACTAATTCATATTAGACATTTTGGCCTGAAACTGTCTAAATACATCCTATATCTAATGACAAGATACTGTGCTTGTCTCTGTTGAAAAAGATGTTTCTGTACATCATACCTTTGTTCAGAAGAAATGCTCTTTGCCCTAACTTTTTCTTGAAAGAGTAAGTTTGAGAAAATATTTCGCTTCTTGTGATTCTGCCATATATGGATGCATCTGCTGAGCAAAACAAGAAAGCGAAGTGTTATGTGTGTATTTAAACTATTTTCTATAAACTGGATCAAGCACACACCTCTTTGTCCTGATTTGAGCCAGAGCAGAACCAATTTTCTTTCTAGTAATTTTACTTTTCAATTAAGTCTCTTCTAAGTAGCTGCACTTGCTGAAATTAACAGCATCTTTTTCAGTCAGTGTCTGCTTCTAGGACTGATAACACTCAATGTTTATCCTTACTGCTGGAGAATGATGTGCAGAACCAGGGCCATTCCTTGGTTCTGAAAAACACCTTATGCTCCAGAAACAAAAAGAAGTAATGGGGTCACACCTGTGACCTTCCATTGTGGAGGAGAGGACCAGACAGGTGATAAAAAATGACCAAACAAACTATTCCATCCCATAGGCCTCATACACAGTATAAATTTGAGGGATCACGAGGGTCAAGTTCTCTTAATCTATGGCTGGTGACCTGGAGGACTCCATCAGCTTGTCTTCCTTTGATCCCTATCCATACATTCCTGCATCCAGCTCCTGTCTGCCCCTGACATCAGGAGTCGAGTCCAGGGCTTTTCTAAGGCCTGTCCTGCAGTCTCGGTGGTGACATGAGGGAATGGAATTACAGAATCTTAGGGGTTGGAAGGGACCTCGAAAGATCATCTAGTCCAATGCCCCTGCCAGAGCAGGATCACCTAGAGCACATCACACAGGAATTTGTCCAGGTGGGGTTTGAATGTCTCCAGCGAAGGAGACTCCACAGCCTCTCTGGGCAGCCTGTTCCAGTGCTCTGTCACTCTAACAGTAAAGAAGTTTTTTTCTGATATTACATGGAACCTCCTATGCTCCAGTTTGCATCCATTGCCCCTTGTCCTATCACTGGGAGGTGGCATGTGTGTGTGAAACATGATATTAATTTTGTATATATTTCTACATATTTCATTATTTTCCTTTTCATCATTATTATTTCCTTAAAGCTGTGTAGTTAAGTATCTAACCCACAAGTCTCTCTCCCTCATTCTCCCCTTTCCCTACATGGAAAGGGAGAGGGGTAATTGAGTGCATCTGTCATTTGTTTAATTGCCAGCCCGGAGTTAAACTGTTGCATTTGTAAAATAAGGAATAAGGACTACTCATTCTGCAAGTAAGGAAGTGTGCAAAAAAGCAGAGATATTGTGGTAGGATAAAAATTCAAGAAAGACTAATACCTCTTATGTAATTACTCTCTTAAAATATGTTATTGTGTGTAAAAAAAAAATGAATTAGTACAATGAAATTAATACTATAGGTTATTTATGGAATGCACATGGACCCAGTTCTTGGTAGGAGGCCCACAAATACTAATGCAGTAATAGGATAACAAGACCCTATTTTACAACTGAAACAAAGCAGGCTTCTTGTATATGAAGATTCACTAGTAGAGTTTATGGAATTCTGTGGCAATGCCATGCATGCAAAAAGATGTGTTAAAAATAGAACTAATCACTTTTTTCTGCATGATTCCATAACCACAAATAAGCCATCATTACTGGCAAAATGAGTCAACCAGCTTCTGGCCACAAACATCAAGGGACATATCAGCAGGTAAAATCCACCCTACCAAACATAAAGGTGCCTGTCTTTCACCCATAATGTAAGCAAGTACAATGTGAGAAGAAAGTGGCTGGACCTCTGGCTGTGGAACCTGTCATTGGATCATCTGATAGCCTAAATTTTAAAATCCCTCTAAAGAAAACCGTAAGATGAAAACATAGTCTTTTATATTGTTTCTGTTAATACATGCAAAGTTGTTGAAAACACTTATGCACAATTTTATTATACTTTCATTGCAAGGAAAATAATACTTGGAAAAAGCTTCAAGCTCAACTCCTCCATGTATTTTAATAGGGTTTACCTCTATGAATTTTAAAAAGAGGAAAACTTGAGGAAATTCATGGCCATTAGGCATGATGGTAGGGTATCCAAAAAAATGTTTTTGAAACAATTGGAAATTAGTGCTTTTCCTTAAAATTAAGTCCAGTATGTATTTATTTCAACAACACGTATGGAAACTCCTCAGTTCTCAGAGTAGCTTTCAGAGGTCTCTAGCCTAAAACACTGACAAAAAGGATACATAAAAGACAGCTGCAAATTCTTTAATAGACATGACATAGTTTTGTATTTGTAATAAGATTAAACACATAATTTTGTCTGCATTAAGATTTTGAGGTTTAGTCCTGTTTTCATGTACAATTTTCACACTGTGTATCAATGACCTCTGGGTAACATTCTGAATAAAGACTAACTACAGTTTAGGAAGAAGTCTGTACCTTTTCTTTCTATCATGAAGGCTGTGTATCTGGATAAAAATAAGTAGCGCTGATAGTAATAAAATAAGAATAAACAGTCAGGGCCACTATTCATTGTTCTTCCTCATACCTACAATTTAGCATTAGGATATTGAAACTCAGATTCAGCAAAAAAAACCCCTTTCAAGTAGGTAACATACAAATTACTTTCAAGTGTTCATTATCTTTCCTAAAGTCCTGTAGCTCTATTGGACTCAGAAATTTTTCTCCAGAGGATAGACAGGCCCAATTCATATGTTGCATTTTAATAGTTTTAAGACTAGCCTTTAAAAGGGGACGCTGGGGGGGGCAAGGGGGGACAGGAATTACACTTACTCTTTCTACTTCTGAAGCAAAAATCAGCAATAGGGTAGAGTGGTGTGTTTGTTTTCTTTTTTTTTTTTTCCTTATTCTTTTTTTCCTTTTAAAAAATTATGGAAAGATGAAAGAGTCCTTCACATAAACACAAAATAAGATGAGGTTAGGTATGGATAGGCAGGGACAGAACGTTAATAATGTGGTTCTGTGGACTCTGGAGAATAGTCATTCCTCTTCTGATTGAAGATGGCGTGCCAGAGGTGGTTTGTTATGGTGCTTTCTCATACCTGTAATGAAAGAGAGAGATAAATATATATATACATTAGTAGTAGCAGTGACTGGAATACATTAATGAAGGAGAGGTGACTGACCTAGGAGGCATAATAGATAGTCTCTGTTTTCCATAAAAGAGGCTAGATTTTGATAATTTTGTAAAATGTTGTGTAGGTAAAAATATATGCAAAACCTGTGTGCCCTCAAGTATGTGATTAATATATTCATTAAGACTGTAAAAACACATGGGACTAGAAGGATGGTAAAAATTAGGCATCTATGACCCTACAGTGTGTCTCTAGACTAGAATGACTTCAAAACTAAGAGATTATCTGAATGTTCTGCATAAAGACATTTTATGTTGTTCCAAAAACAGCCTTGGGGATTTTTTCTAGTAGTAATGGAAATGATATTTTATAATAAACAATATCAACCAGCTGTGATGGGGAACATTGTGAAGGCATCAGATGCAGAAGCACCTAAGATGGATGACAATACAGTAAAATGGGAGAGGAGTCCTTCATCTCTCTCCTTCTAGACTTTCTTCCCTCCCTCCCCACGCAAAATGAATCAAGGGTTTGTTTGTTGAGGTTTTCCTATTGCATATTGTTGTCTCAGTAAACTGAGGCAACAGTAACTGCAGAAGCATAGAAGTTAATTCTATTCAATCAAAAAAGACTAAAACTCTGAATTTATCAACTTTATCAGTTTATCAGTAGCTGATAAAAGACAAAACTGGCCCATAAACCAGCACTATGCTAGGGAATGGATCTAGGATCTAGGATTCTGTTCTGAGTAAATAATTTTAGTGTGTGTGTAGCCTCCTGTTGGAGGTGGCAGTAATAGCTTTCTATTCCAGCTTTCTGCTGGAATCAGACCTGTCAATTTACATGCTACCTTTGAAGCATGAGTGATCTCATACCTCTATCCAATATTGACAGAGGGCCTTGGATAACAAAATATTTTTACTACTATTCCTACTGATATCACCAGGAGTATCAATAAGTGTTTGTAACAGAACAACAGTGCTAGATCGTGTTGTAAGTGTTCATGTTCCATAAATCATCAGTGAGGCTCCAAGGAATTATGACGTATTATAGTGTAATTTGTAGAACAAAGTCCTTGAGGACAGCCTCAGTTTATCACATATACTTGTTGCAGTAGGCAGAGCTCCTGCAGATGTGGGTACTTTCCAGGAGTCTCTAGAAAAAGCAGAATTCAGTAGTTTACAGTTCATCATAGGTAAGGCCTTTCTGAGTGTCCTGTAAAAACAAGTGATAAAAATTCCAAAATAACTCAGCTGAATGTTGGACCCAGCATGAAGTCGATATGGCTCAGTTATTCAGTACTGACACAGCATGGCAAAACTATGAAGACATTGCTCATTTCAGCTTCTATTGCCAAGTTTGGGTGCCTGACAACTCAATAAACAAAATATAAAAATGGAAGAAGGAATCTGATTCACTGTCTTCTGATAAGAAAGATCTTCAGAATGATTCTTTTGTTCCTTTTTTTTTTATAAGAGGCTGTAGGAAAAGGATTAAGGAAATCTTAAAACCCCAATGTGGTATTATAGCAAGACAGAGGACAATATAGGTCAATATATACAGTGGCATCAACAAAGGCAGCAATGTCCATGCACTCTTCCCAGGAAAAATTGGGTCGCTTCAGACACCTCTCTTTCCATTCCTCCATGTAATCTTTCTAGTTACTCTCCTCCTGCATAGTCTTTCCTCTACCTTAGTCTACTAAATACCCACATACAGAGTGCATATTTTCCATGTGCAGAGAAAGCAACCCTTCTCTTAGGCAGTGATTTTCTCACTCAGCACTTCCTCCTCAAATTCTTTCAGTTTCAGGCTCCCACCCACCTCAGTGACTGAAGATAAATATCATCCTGCTATTCAAATCAATGCAAGTAGATACATACTCTTTTTCACTTGTTTTCTCACATTTTCATCTTAACAGGTTGGGGCAGGAGAATCACGGAATTTTCAGAGTTGGAAAGGACCTTAGAGATCATCTAGTCCAACTCGCCTGCTAAAGCAAGATTGCCTAGAGCACATTACTCAGGACTGCATCCAGGCAGGTCTTAAATATCTCCAGAGAGGGGACTCCACAACCTCCCTGGGCAGCCTGTTCCAGTGCTTTGTCACCCTCACCATAGAGAAGTTTTTCCTAATATTTCAATGGAACTTTCTATGTTCCAGCTTGTCCCTACTGCTTCTTGTCCTGTCACTGGGAACTACTGAAAGAGTCTGGCTCCATCCTCCTTGCACCCACCCTTTAGATACTTATTGGCATTAATAAGGTCTCCCCTCAGCCTTCTTTTCTGCAGGCTATGGAGTCCCAGCTCTCTCAACCTTTCCTCATAAGGGAGATGCTCCAATCCCCCAGTCATTTTGGTCGCCCTCCACTGGACTCTCTCTAGTAGTTCCCTGTCTCTGTTGAACTGGGGAGCCCAGAACTGGACATTGTATTCCAGATGAGGTCTCACTAGGGCAGAGTTGAGGAGGAGAATGACCTTTCTCAACCTACTGGCCACCCTCTTCCTTATGCACCCAGGGATTCCATTTGCCTTCTTGGCAGCAAGGGCACATCACCTTGCCATAAATTACTATCTACCAGGACTCCCAGGTCCTTCTCCTCAGAACTGCTTTCCAGCAGGTCCCCCACTAACCTATATTGGTGCACGGGGTTCTTTCTCCTCAGGTGCAGGACCCTACACTTGCCCTTGTTGAACCTCATAAAGGTCAATAAAGACAAGCAAGTAGCATCAGACCCATTTCCCTTCAAGTGAGCTCAGATAATGAACTTATATGTGCATCTTCTGTCCAGTGAAACATCTGATCAGCTCTTTTTGGGAACAAATGACATCCATACATGTTGAATGATCTTTATTCCTTCTTCAAAAAGTACAACCCATTTATTGGACTAATCCTTGCAAAAATAAAGCTGGGTTTCTCAGATGGGGCAGACTTTCAGAATTCAAC
This sequence comes from Apus apus, assembly GCF_020740795.1. NCBI lineage: Eukaryota > Metazoa > Chordata > Aves > Apodiformes > Apodidae > Apus > Apus apus. The sequence goes on along the minus strand of NC_067286.1, from coordinate 52,278,014 downwards.
CTGACCCTATTACAGTGCAAAGAAGGCTGAGACCTCTGAAGCTGTTTCCAATACAGAGGTTGTGGCTATTATTGCCAAAGGAGGCAATTGTGTAAACCACTATGAAGGAGATAAACTGGCCCTGTAGAAAGCTTGGTCTGGTGTGAAGTAGTTTGTAGTTCCTATTAATTGAGACATGTAAGCCCCTGTTTCACAATTTTCCTTTAACACTTTCTCAGTTGCCTACCAGCATAATAAAGACTCACCATATTTGTAAGCCCAGATTTGAAATTCTCATTAGCTATCAACTGACAACTCTCAAAAAATCCTCTTTTATCTATGTGTAGTCACAGTCTGATGGCTGAAAGCAGCTTCAGGCTGTCCTATATGACAAATCATTGTGGGGCATGGATTTCGCTTTGTTTTTCCATTATAGACCATACTGTCATCTTGCTAAGTTTAAATTCTATGTGTACAACTTACTTAAATGGATATACTTGAAATTTATATTTGTATACACATTGGCACCATCTGAGCTGCTAATTTTTGTGGGTTTTTTTCTCTGGCCTGTGGTCTGGACAGCCACAGTGTACTGATGATAATACTGGAAATTGGAAAACTATCTATTTTGCTATTTCAGGCTTCATATGGGAATAAATACAAGTATCAGAGTCACTACTTACACTGCAGTGTTATTTTTATTTGTACCTTTATGCAGCAGTTTCTTCTCTTGTGGAACCATTTAAGAAAAGGCCACACATTTCACATGATAACTGCAATGCCCTAGGCACAAAATGGCAGAGTTAAGGGTCCTTTAATGTTTCCTTAACATTACTTCAGTATATGCAGACCCCAAGCATTATTTTCTAATCAAATGCAACACTACAGAATGTGAGAGTGTTTGTGCTTTCCTTCTATCAGTCTGTGCCGAAACTGAGGCCATTCAAGTTCAGTTTGCAAAGAGAAATGCATTAGTGGAAAATAAGAGCTGATTGCCCTGCTTTCCTATGAAGCCATCAAAAGCTGATGAAGTATTTTTCAGTCATTCACAGAGCTGACATACTCTGGATCCCAGTGCATTAAATAAATCTAATTATGACACTTAAATAAAATGTTAAAGGCATTTATTTGAGGCCAAAGTCTGGAAGCAACACAGAACATGTTCCAACAATAAGGCTTCTACACCTGGATGTTAACCTCTTCAGTGCCCTATGGACATATGGCTTCAGTCCAGAAAAGCAGTACCTGTAGTTCTCTGTGAATATCTGCCACATGTCCTCATACTGCAGAAAAGTGAAACATGACACACTAAGAAATCAAGAAAGTACATTGACTCCAAACATGCAGACTTATTGGTGCTGCAAGATCAATGAGACAGTAGAGATGGTACAAAAATTGGTGACTAGCAGTTTGCTAGACTAGAGAACAGGGCTTGGATTCAGCTTGTTCAATTGGAGAACAGGGTTTGGATTCAGCCTGTTCCTGTCCTTTATTATTTGCTGTTCTCCAAAACTCATGTGAGCAAAGCTATGTTCCTGCAAACATCCACAAACAGCAGATTTGAGCACTTGCCAGATGAATATAATCAGAAAACAAAACCTGTTTTCTGATAAAATGGCATTCATTTTGGGAGACAGCAATAGCTTGTAAAGAACAGACCATCAATATGGGAACAGATATAACATCACGTGACTGGTCACAATACTCAGCTAGAGAATCCTAACAACTGAATGATCATCTGAATGCTTCTGCTATGGATTGTCCAAGGCTTAATTGAGCTGTCTGCAAATGAGGAGCAACAGCAAAGCTATGGTCTTCCCTGTGTGATCCTCAGGAAAAGAATTCTGTGAAACACTCCTGAGCTAGAGCAGAGTTTAGTCAATGGAATCCTGGATTGTCTTATGCAAAAAGAAAATTGTCCCTGTGATTCTGAATTACTTTGACAGAGTTTATTTTAATTGCATAGATGTCATGCCACAAACAAATAACAATGCTGAGGTTTGAAAATACAAGGGTACAAGGTGGGGAATTTGCATGGCAAGAGATTTTTTCCTATCTTACTCAGCACTAGAAATTTAGAAAACAAATATGCAATTAAAAATCCCCCACAAAATGTAAAGTAAAATATTTTTATTGTGCTTTTCTTGTTCCAATATCACAAAGTAATTACACAAATGTTTACTGAATTTCACTGCCATACTGCTTTACAGAAAGCAGTGTGACAATTTACCAACTACAACTGACATATTTAAATTTCTTTAGGAGTAAAATATACCATCCATGAATGATTTTTTTTTTCCAGTCTTTTATAGATCAGTGTTTTGTTCTTTTTCAGATGGACATTGGTGTACCTTTAAGTACTATATATATATATATATAATAATGTTCTCCAAAAATGTGAAGCCTTGTTTGCAATCAATGCATATTCCCCTTTTGTGTAAGAATAACAGATGTTGATAGAAATAGCCATTGGGTTTGTAAAGAACCCATTTCATGTGTCAGAATAGTTGTGCCTCTTCTAGATGAAATGTCAAAAGCAGGCAGATATCTCGATGTGAAATGACCTTAAGAAAAACCCGACCTCGCCAAAGATGACCTTTTTCCAGCAAGAAACATTAAAATTACAACCATATTGATGCTTCAGCTTCAAAAACAATATGTATTTATTTTTTAACATTTTTCTGTCTTGGCATCCTACGTATTTTAAATAATGATGTACAGTAGTCCACTTTATGCTGTTCTGTTGAGCCTATTTATGGTCACGGGTTTGTTTTATAAATGTATTCATACACAGGGACATACATAACAGTATTTTCATAAATATAGACAGACACATACATAAATATAATTATATACATTCATAAAGGATCAAACAAAATTATCTAATTTCTCAAGGAGCTTAACATTTTTTTTTGTGTCCATATTACGTTAGTAGAATGTATTACTTACTGTAACGGAATTAAATATTTTCACTGTATCTTCCTTTTCTGAATAAATAAATTAATAAATCCCTACGGCCTCACTTTCTTCAAGGAAAATCTATGTGTTATCAAAGTGTTAATCAAACTGAAGTGTCCAAGGTTCTTATAAAATAGCATTGGAGAAACCTTCGTATATAGTAGTGTATGCGTATGCATGTGACAAGGCTGATTAGTGGCAGGCAGTTTCTTCTTTAAACTAGGAAAACAAAAAGGCAAACCCCAAAAATACCCTTTGCTAAGGACTGGAGATGTAAAATTTCTCTCTTTGTGAATGATGCAGAATCTCAGTTTCAACTCTTGTTCTAAAGTTCACAGTGATTCTAAATCAAAGGCTGAAGTTCCAATACACCAGAGATCTTCAGGAAGGCACCAGATGTTCTGAAAATTCTCATCTGAGTACAGGATGATTATTGAAGTACACAGGGGATCTGGAGGTCAACAGTGCTAAAAGTTTATCCAAAGTCTGCCCACATAAACCAAACCTTTCTCGCAGCCCTTCTTTAACTGATTCATACCTCCAATTGCCTTGTTCCCCAGTTCCCTCTTTCCGTACCCACAATCTGTGCCATCCTTCCAGATACTGTTTCCACCTCTCTGGAAGATGCTCTGTTGACTGAAGCAACAGGGAGTACTCAACGTATCCTCTCACAAACTGTGCTGGGAAAGGACAAACACAATCTCAGGAGATGTTCAGAGATTATTACAGAATAATATTTTTCTTCTTTTTTCCTCTATTTTTATCATCTTCTGGCAGAGATTTAGAAGAAAAGTTGCTTCAACTCCTCTCTGTTTAAGTGATGTTTCTTGTTTCTCCCATCTCCAGGCCATTTCAAGCAAAGTATCTCTTCTGAAATAATGAAACCAATGTACTAAAATGCCTACAAATTAAACTTTCTTTTCTCAGATTTGGTTCTGAGCAAGCACTGTTATGCACAGATTTTATCTTGCTGCATTTACTTTGGGATCTTAGTGAATTGTCATTATATGTCATACTACAGTGAGAAATCATCAATAATTGCTAAACTTTAATTTCTCAATTTGCTGCATAGTGTCTGCTTTAGTAGCTTTCATTTCTCTTGGTCCTTTGACCTGACATAGAAAGCATCTTTATTGTCTTCTATGGGAAAAAACAACCAACCAAACAAAAAAACCTGCCTAAATTTCTATTTATTTTTTCCTCTGGATCCTTAAGATCTTTATGGTTCTCAGCTATTTAGTCCTTGCATAAAGACATATGCAGGTAACACACTTGTTTTGCTTGGGACTTTTCTTAGCAAAAAATGAATTCAGCATATCAGAGTAAATTTTGTTCCAAAAGGTTTGTTACTAGAAGAATCTGCAGCTTTCAATGAATAATCAAATCCTGAATATATTAGAGAAAAAGGACTTGCCCTCTAGCCAGGACAGAACAGGTAAGACCCCTAAGATTCTGTGATTCTATGAAGATGTAAGCAGCCAGGGGCAGCCTGCTTCGCGAGGAAGACAGAGGAGACAGGACCTAGCCAGGAGAAGAAGCCTGGGGTTGCACTAACATCTTTGCAGAATCATTTAGTTTTGTCTTCTGCCTACTTTCGTCTCTCTGATTGGAAAATAGGCAATTTTCTTAAACAAAAAGAAAAAAAGAAAAGAAAAAAAAGTAGAAAAAAAAAGTGGGAATGCAAGAGAACCTCAAGAGGACAGTGAGACATTTTTATTGCAAATTTTAATGTCTCAGAATCAAATGGTGTAAATACATATGTCTCTGTGTCTCTATTCACCGTATCTTCATTACTGTTAGCTGATCACTTCCTTACCACTCATTATTACTGACTTGTTTTTCACCAACATAAATGATGGCCCGAACTGGTTAGGTTGTTCAGGAAACCTTTCTGCTTTTAAAAGAGGCCTTTTTTAACCTCAATAAAGCCCAGGACTTCTCTGCTTAACCATAGTTTTATTCTCACCATTTTACTTTGTTTTTGTTCTCAATGATACGCAAACCATCTGTGCCTCTAACACAATGTTCTTGAATAGCCTCCAGGCTGCTTCTGTGGTTTTAAAGTTTTTTACTTTGCCCTTCAGCCTGCTGTTAACCATTTTCCTCATAGTTTTAAAATCTGCCCTTTTTAAAGTTTGCCACTTTGATACTCCTGGGGAACATTGCCTTCTATTACAATACAAAACCTAATTGTCCAATGATTGCTGTTACCCAATGGAACTTAATTTTGTAGAACTAGAAAGCCCTTAAGTTAAAATAAGGGCTTAAAATAAGTTAAGTTCATACTTAACTTAAAATAAGATACTTAAAATAAGTTAAGTTCATATTTAGGGCTCAATCCGGTTTGATGAAGATTGCATCTGAATTTCCATGGACTTTGTAAACACTCAAGAGCTCACTAAATGAGCCAGCTTGCTAACTGTAACAAGCTTTTGCCTTGGTAATGATATCTCAAAGGACAATGAACTGCCTAATGTTTACAACATTTAACTCAGAACTTAAGGTTTGGGTTTAGTTTTTTATCTTAATAGAGCTTCTTTGAGAGACCTTGAGCAAACAACCTCTTTGTGGCTGCATATTCAGCATGACACAACTTGTCTGAATGAGGTGACTCCTGGAGTGAACCCTAATATGTTCTGCTGATTTTACTTCTCATTGTCACATATCCCCCAAAGGTAGACTGAGTTTACTGCAGCTATTTGCCCACCAAATCCACCCACTCCGTCAGTAAGCAACATCTACTGCATAATGTCAAGGACCATGGGAAGCACTGTAAGGAGGACTCTGTTGTCTGCTTATCTTCAGCCCCATAACCACATGGCAAAAATTTGTCAGTCCAGACCCAAAACAAAGTGGCATACAGGAAAGCATGTATTGAAATTCAGGTCTTTCCAGCCCTTTTTCCTGAGGAAGCAATCTGAGTTTAGCACAGAACTGGCTCTGGGAAAGGCAGAAGTGAGGTGGCCATGGAGGACGCTCACTACAGGACATCACAGAAACAGCCCCTGCCATGGATTGGGGACAGTGGCAGTGCCCCCATTTTCCAGGAAGTGTGAGTTCTCTCCAGAAAACAGAAGTCATAAAAGTCCTGCTAACACAGAGGTCTCCTATTGTGTTGGTATAAAGTAAACTGCTCCCCAGTTTTACTTTTTTCATGGTACAGATACATCACTTCACTAAATCACATTGTAATGTGCTATAAACAACTGAATATTACAGTAATTAACTCCTCGCTTTCTTATTGTCTCCAAGTTTTGAAACTTGTAACAGCAGGTTTTGTAACTTTCTCCCTATTTTCTGCAGATATATTAAAGTACCTCTGGCCGTCCATCTGGGTTAGGACATGCTGAGTTTTCTAATTATTACTCTGCTTAGATCCAGAAAGAACTAAGGTAGTAGATCTAAGCAAGGACACTGCCCTACAAATCCCACTCCCTCAAATGTCCTAAAATGAGTAACATAGAAGTGTGTGAACAATGGTTACCATCATAAATAAAGATTTCCAGATCAGTTTTAGAATAAATACATCCTGCTAGTACTCCTTTTCCATTCAGCAGTATTTAACAATAAGATCCAAGGTCTAAGTACGGGGAAGCTGATTTGCAACCACAGCAGAGCATCCTTGGCAGACACAAGGATGTGAAGGAAAAAGTGCATGCACGCACAGTTGAGCAGTGACCCCAGAATATACAGAAAATTGACCACTATTGCGTGATAAAGCATAAGCATTTTGTCCTCAGAATCATGCCATGTGCTTGGGATAAGGAAGCAAACACCTGTATTTTAACAGCTATCTTTCTTCAAGCAAAAGACAGAAGACAAGGCTAGGAAGGCAAAGATGTGGTGACAAGAGGAGAGTTAGCTTCATTGTACAGGAATGCTGACAGAGGAAGTCTGCCTCTGTTTTAGTCCCTGAAGAAAGTACATGTGGACAGACTTGATCCAATTTTCAGCTATAAATCAGTATCAAACAATCCACTGTAGTCAATCCATTTGTCATTTTCACTTGCTTTTGGTAGTTACCAGGGAAATTGGCTCAGTTTTCTTCTGAAAGTTCATAGTATGAGCCTTCCTTCCCACAAAAGTGTGTGTGTGTTGGAGAGAAACAGAGTAAGTGGGCAAGAAATAAAGAGATAAAATGGGAAGAGAAAGGAAGAAGGAAAGATAAAAAACTAACAAATCCCATTCATTCCCAAACAGCTGTTGTAATGATGTCCAGAATTTACTGTGAGTTGTCAACCAGGGATGAAGAGAATGTTGGTCAGAAATGAAAGATGAGACAGAAAGGAGAGAAAGAAGGGAAAAAACAACCTAAATGCCAATAACTAAGAACAAAAAAAGGCAAAAACAAAAAAATACCCATATACCTAATTCAGTATCATCATCTTTCCCAAGCCCATACATAAGTGTGTCTATACTCTCATGTACAGCCTCTCTCTGTGTGTCACCATGCACACGTACTTTTCTACCTAGTTATCTAATGGTGTTCTAGGATGAGAGAAGACAGGAATTTTGGTGAAATAGCTGTTTTTCAGTGATTTCCAGCAATTTACCTTTCAGATTTTATGCCAAATCTCGTGACCAGATCAAAGGATTGCGTATTTAATATGTGAAGAAGAGGACAGTGTCTGAGATCTGGAGGAGCCCTTGAGATATGGGATAAAAAGAAGGGCAAAACAGGGAGAAAATTGTAGGTGTGAAATCAAGAACAGGTGGAAAGAGGTTCTGTATTCTTTTTTAAAAAGAAGATAATAATTCCTAGGATGGAACAGTGAGTTTCAGCTACTTTTCTATGCAATATTCTGAAGCAAGCAAACAATGCCTTAATCTTCAACAGAGATACCCTGAAAGGGCAGAGTTTTTGCACTGCAATACCCAAAAAGAAAGTTTCACCTTGTGTTGTTTCTGGCTGTCTCTTCAAGGGCAGGACTCACTGTAGGTCTGTATAAGCAAACCAAGTTATAAATAAGAAAATATTTGTATTCTGTATGACTGACCTCTACCACAGTACGAACCCAAGTTAGGAATCATAGGATATCTGTGGCTCCTGGCACAGTGAGGCGTTGGTGTCAGAAGAAGACATTGATATTGAAAGAAGAAACAATATTGTCACATGCTGGTGGAAAAAATGAGAAAACAACTGAAAAGGCAAGAAAGGAAGAATCTGAATGTGGCAAATACATACTTAGAGCACCATCACATTATTTCTTCCACATCATGGCTTTCTTCTGCAGTTTTATATATTAATGCTTTTTTTTAGGTTGAGATTTTTAATCTGTTCTGCTCTATTGCACAGTTATATCCACCCTTAACTCTTAAGAGTATCTCTGATTCCCTTAATGTCTAGTGTAATTCTCTATTTCCATGAGATGTAGCCAAACTTCTTCTCTAGTCTGTAGCAAAGGCTCATTTCATCCAACTGATTTATATTTTTCCACTCTGACTCTGTAGTCAGTTATATCAGACCCCTTTGGCCAAGCTCTCTCTTTTTTAGTTTTAAGGTGCTGATATTAATGCACAGACAGTTTTATATTTTTATTTTATAGCTAATAGTGAAGATGTTATTAGCCCCTTCTAGGTGAAACTCTGAGGACCTCTGTTCTCCCCTATGAGGCTCAGGTGCTAGTGTTATGACCTTGGGTAAATTATTCAACCTCTCTGGATTCTAGGCTGGATTTTTATATTGTCAGGATAACCTAAAAGGGACTTCAGTGAAATCTGCAGAATTTCAGCACTGAGAAAGAAATCTGAATGGGAGAGATTTGTTCCCAGTTACGCCATTTTTCATCCCTAAAGCATGTGTCATCACTGTTTACTTCATTGTTTAATTAGTTCATAAAACATTTAAATCCTCCTGTGAAAAGTACTCAACTGATATGCATTATTCTATAGATTGTTTCTGGAAAGCCATTTCCTTGCTCCTCATGGTTTCCTAATAATAATGTCCAGAAAGCTGGAACAATTCAAAAAAGTGTCCTGATACCATCTTACTGCCAGTGCCTGTGAGTTTCCTTAAGGACAATGCTCAGGAAGAGGGCAGATTGACAGCAATGCACTCAATTTATTGAATTCTTCAGTACTGTGTGATTGCATATCACTGCATCGTATGACATCCATGCTGGAGCAGACCAGATTCCTCTTCTGTCATGCCCTCTCGTCCACTGCTAGCCAATCTTAAACCCTTAAAAAGAAATGAAAAAATAATTACATTGCCTTGCATTTATTAACTGTAACATGACATGATGGAGTGAAAATATCTTCATGATTTCATGAAATAAGATAATTAAGTGCTCTAGCTGGTAGGACTTCGAAAATAAGAGCAAAAATGGTGGTTTCTTTGCTCAAACAATTTTTTAGGGGAAAATATTTTCTTCACTTTATCAGTGGTGCAGTGACAGTCACATATATAGAACCTGAAGATGGGGTTAGATTTGATCAGTTGAGGGAGAAAAGCTTATCTAAATTTTATTTGATAATGAGGAAACAAGCTGGCCTGGTGAACATAGTCAACCATAAAGATGATTGAGATTGGCACTTGAACTTCTGTTTTCTGGGAGAGTAAACATTTTTTCAATTATACCAAAAAAAAGGGGGCACGGGGGAAACTAAATTTTTTAAATTTTATTTATTTTATCTCAAAGGAAGCCACTGAAAGACCCTTTAGCTCTGAAATCATGAAGTGAACACTTGGGAGCTGGGTGGTGTTTGTTTTGGGTTTTTTTTCATCTTTTTCTTTTTTTTTTCTTTTCCCCCTAAAGATGCCTAAATTATATGGAAGGAAAGGCAAGCTACATTTAAAAAAAAATGTGAACAGCAGCCTTTCAAATTTATTCAGACTAATGAGGTAGCCTAAATTTTGAGAATACTAATTCACAGTAGTCGGTTCTGTGGTAGGAGAAACACAACAAGGTTGTCACAGCCTGTGAACAAAGTGAATAGGTTATATGACTGACAGTAAAGATTTCTTTTAACATCAGTAAAAGGAGGCTGAAGTGACAGGTAAGAGGACAGAGGCAGAATTCTGCAGCACTCTGAGAGTTTGTGTACTATCACTAAGGGACAAGTTGACTTGATACCAACTTAATAGGCTCAGCAGGGGCTAACAGCAAAGGGATGGAGACTATAAATGGGTGTAAATAGGGCATCTGTACTGTATCAACATAAGCATGAAAACTATCTACCTGGTTTTGGCACAGGAAATTAATCACATTACCTTTAAAGACAAGCTTGTTTTTTAATCTAGGACCTGCTCAGTATAAAATATTTCATAAGAAACATGCATATAATTTTAGTAAGTTTTACTCAGAAATGAATTTAGCATCAACACAAATCAGCTTTTATTTCACATCATCTCTGAGGAAATGAAATACTGGAGAAAACTATAAATGGGAATCTTTAAACTAAAGGGGTATAAGCACGTATACAGCATTTAACATGCTGTATAATCTGCTAGCAAGGATGCTTGCATAAAAAAAGGTGAAGTTTCCGCCCTTACCTTGTGCATGGCAGGTCCAGTCTAATGAGCCTCTAAGACAGTGTTGGTTACTGCATTGTGCACCAGATGAATTAATATGGGAGATGTCTTGCCATTAGAAATAATTTTAAAGTGAGAAGAATTCCTGTTGTGCTGAAAGTTGACCTCTTGGACAAACATGCTGTAATAAAAAGTGCTATTTGCTACTAGTGCATCAGGAGTTTTAAATCATCAAACTAAAGTACCCCAGGCTCTGACAGTAAAATTTTCATTCAAAGAAGGGTTCAGCTTCACAACACAATAAATTATATATGACTAGGACATATAAAACATTTAAAGATATACAGAAATTCACTGTATTTGTGTTCAGTAGACAAGTTCAGCTCTTGAAGTACTTTTTAATGTCAATCTTGGTTATTCAGATGAAGGAGGGGGGAATCTTTTTCTCAAAACAAGTAGAAGCAAAACAATCTGGCCATTTTCCACCAAGTGTCTGAATTTAATTGCTGTATAGGAGCTTAATGTGTATAGTGTGCTGTTTCATGCAGAGACTATGGATGATATCGGGAGATTTCATTGCCCATTGTAATAAAAAAATGAAGGTCGTCCAGAAATCTTCAGGAAAATCTAGTAATAAAAATAAAATAAAAGAAAAAAATCACAGAGCTTGGGGTATTACTAGGTGGGATATGTAGAAGGAAATTATTCCCCAGTAGCTGTCACATGAACATAGTGACCTCCTAGTGGGTATGATTTTAGGCATAACTGCCAAGGGGAACATACCACTGGACTCACTAGTCACACAACTGCTGTCCCCAGCATAGACAAAAAAACCAAAAACAGACATATTTGATGCTACTGCCACAAAGCGTTAAAAAAAAAAAAAAAAAAAAAAAGGTAAAAAGGTAAAGGTTTTCTGATGCACCAGTTTTGGGGAGAAGTTTCCTCTCACACCACCCTGCCAACAGCAGGTACCGGACTCCCCATTATGCTGGCATGGGCAGAAATAATTGCTGCTGAGAAGCCTTGAATTTCCAGGAAAATTAGGAAAAAAAGGTAAGGAAATACAATTATTCAAATTAGGGAAGGTTCAGAAATAAAGAAGATGTAGGAGAGGAAAAACTTTGGGGCCAGTTCTCCATACACTGGCAGAACTTTCCTGGAGAAAAACCAACACGATTTGGACAATAGAGTCATTTAGAGCATAGATGAGCTCATGACTTGATTATAAATCAAGGGCGAGGTCCCTTTCCACTGCAAGTTCATGCATAGCATGTCTACATAAGGAAAAGCAGAGAGCCATCTCACATCACATGAGCCAAAGGTAGCTAAGACCACAATGTGCTTTTCTGTGCAGGACACATTTGTTATCATATTCCCAGCTGGAAGTGTACCTGAAAAAAAATGTTCAGATACACTCTTCACTGGAAGCAGGGAAAGAGAGTAAAATGACTTTGGGCGTAACTTGTAGGGTTGATGTCCAGGATCCAAGTTGTTAGTCACATATGGGATATACATGGAAAGTACCAAAAAATAAAGTAAAAAGCCAGGACATAGGTTCAGAATATAAGCTTTTTCATAACAATCAATGACTTTTCCTCTGTGACTTTACTGTGCCACACACAACTGTATGATGCTTTAGATCATATAGAAAGCAGTCTAATAGACACTAACACATAATCATTGTCTAGCCTTCCTAAGCCCATCAACTATCTCCCAGGATTAATTTACAATAGCCTGAAATGTAATTTATAGCTAGGATTTTAAAAGGGGCCTGGGAGCATAAGGGTGTGTCTGCACGGATCCCATGACTACAACAGAAACAGACTTTTATCAGTGTGCTGGTCTGTTTTTCCATGTAGACAAACCCTCAGGTGCTCACAAAACACTAGCTTGCAGTTCCCTTGGGTTCTTCTGAAAATTTTGGTTTTATCTTTAATCCATTGTATGTGTTATAATTATATTCAGTATTTTATCTGTTAAGTGCCATTAATATATAGCCAATTATCAATTGCTGATCTTGTTGGTTTGGGGATACAAGCTCAGGTGAATGTACATCAACTGACTTTCATCACTTTACACTACTGATTTTTAGGGAGAAAGTGTACCTAGCTGCTCCCATACAGCCAAACTTGTCCTTGGCTGCTTCTTCTCTCCTTCTACCCACTCTCTCTTTCTTGTATGTGTAGGACACTTGTCATCTCACTTTTCTTCTTAGGATGGAGAGCTTAAATCAGAACAGACAAACAGAGGCAAACTCTGTTCAACAGCTCTGGAAACAGCACCTTTTTTTTTTCTTTCTTTTTTTTTCTTTTTTTTTTGAGAAAGAAGTTTAACTGCAGTGTCTAAGTATGCAGACAGATTCATTCATGTGTGTATAACCTCTTGCCAAACCAGCATTCCAGGGCAGGTATTCAGTTAATCACAGTTTGCACAGGGACTTCAGCCAAACCCTCAGGTAGCTTTGTTATGTTTTAGTCTTTTATTTGCTATAATTCAGTATCCTCCACCTGTGGTCTCCGGAACCTACCATAATCAAACTGGGATGCATGATAAGTAAACCAGCTATTTACTCTAAGTTTTTCTTTCTTTCCTTTCTTTCTTTCCTTTCTTTCTTTCTTTCTTTTTCTTTCTTTCTTTCTTTCTTTCTTTCTTTCTTTCTTTCTTTCTTTCTTTCTTTCTTTCTTTCTTTCTTTCTTTCTTTCTTTCTTTCTTTCTTTCTTTCTTTCTTTCTTTCTTTCTTTCTTTCTTTCTTTCTTTCTTTCTTTCTTTCTTTCTCTCTTTCTCTCTTTCTCTCTTTCTCTCTTTCTTTCTCTCTTTCTTTCTCTCTTTCTTTCTCTCTTTCTCTCTTTCTTCTCTCTTTCTTCTCTCTTTCTCTCCTTCCTTCCTTCCTTCCTTCCTTCCTTCCTTCCTTCCTTCCTTCCTTCCTTCCTTCCTTCCTTCCTTCCTTCCTTCCTTCCTTCCTTCCTTCCTTCCTTCCTTCCTTCCTTCCTTCCTTCCTTCCTTCCTTCCTTCCTTCCTTTCTTTCTCTCTTTCTTTCTCTCTTTCTCTCTTTCTTTCTCTCTTTCTTTCTCTCTTTCTCTCTTTCTTCTCTCTTTCTTCTCTCTTTCTCTCCTTCCTTCCTTCCTTCCTTCCTTCCTTCCTTCCTTCCTTCCTTCCTTCCTTCCTTCCTTCCTTCCTTCCTTCCTTCCTTCCTTCCTTCCTTCCTTCCTTCCTTCCTTCCTTCCCTCCTTCCTTCCTTCCTTCCTTCCTTCCTTTCCTTTCCTTTCTTTCTTTTCTTTTCTTTTCTTTTCTTTTCTTTTCTTTTCTTTTCTTTTCTTTTCTTTTCTTTTCTTTTCTTTTCTTTTCTTTTCTTTTCTTTTTTTCTTTTCTTTTCTTTTCTTTTCTTTTCTTTTCTTTTCTTTTCTTTTCTTTTCTTTTCTTTTCTTTTCTTTTCTTTTTTTCTTTTCTTTTCTTTTCTTTTCTTTTCTTTTCTTTTCTTTTCTTTTCTTTTCTTTTCTTTTCTTTTCTTTTCTTTGCTTTGCTTTGCTTTGCTTTGCTTTTCCTTTTCTTTTCTCTTTTTTATTCTCCTTTTTTCTTTTTTTAATTTTTTATTTTCTTTTTATTTTCTTTTTTCTTTTTTCTTTTTTCTTCCATTCTCCCACCTGTGATTAAATATTGTGCCTAATATATGAAGATGTAGGACATCATAAATGGAGGGCAAGACATAGACACTGCCAAGAGGCAGAGCTCAAGAATCTTTTTGGTGCCATTAGTGATTTTTCTTCCTACTAATTCATTGGGGGGGGGGGGTAGAGGAAAGATGTTATCAGCAGGGTTTTTTGCTCTTTAAACACATATAATAGAATAAGCTGTAAAAAAAGTTGATGGTTAGCAGTATTTCAGTTAAGTCTTTAATGTCTTTTCTGGACAATACAACAGATCAGGAGTTAGGACAGAACACGAGGATATTTATTGATCATTTACTTTATACTATGATAAATTGTAAGGATGCAAAATTAGGGAAAGATTTAGGCAAGAAAGTATCGCTTCACACACACACATAGTCACACACAGAGAGACAAAGAAAAGACTAAGCTTGAAATCCACTCCAGTCACATTAAACCCAGATGTTTGGACTTTGTGCAAGTGGAGTGTGCAGCAGCTGCAGAGAGGAAATCCAATCTGAACCTGCAGCCAAGCTGAATGTGGGGCCTGAGTGTAGCTCCAGTACAACTCCCTTCAGAAGTGGGGGGCAGAGGTAGGCTGTCCTTGTCACCACCTTCATCAGTGCTCGACGCTCTCACTGTAACTGCAGACACTGCAGGGTTTCAGCAAATCTCTGCTAGGACACTTTAGCCTGAACTGATTTTTTTCACCAAAATTAATTTCTTGCATATACCTTCAGAATCAAACTTTATAAAAAGGAATGAAATGGTACTCCATAATAATTTATCAGAAAGCAGATTGTTTATAAAATGTAATGAGGTATTTATGTAGTTTTTGTTTTGCATCTGAATTCTGAAACTTTAAAAACCTCTCTTGCATCTCTTTTAAAAGGTTCAGCATCTTCAGTATAACAAATTCCACACTGACAGAAAAATATAAAGATATTTGTGTGCATAGATAGAGGTGATATTGATATACAGCTGTAGACACACATACATTGCATTGTTTACATAATTTATTTCTCAGAGGAATCTCTTATGGGTGCTGATACAATGCAGTAACTCCCTTATTCTGAATTCTGCAGACAATTTCCAACAAGTACTTAAACATGCTTTCATTTTATTCCTGAAAACCTTAAAAGCATTTAGAAAGCTGTTACTCTCCCTTAGAAGGAGAGCCCACAATATGAATATGAATACTGGATTAACTATTAAGACTAATGTAATGTGTTAATAATACAGCAGTTTCACATTGCTGGTTGCTTTTAATAACACAGCAACACATTGAAATTCATGCTACCTGGCAGAAATTGTGTCCATAGTCTCATGTAAACATATTTAGAAGCTGCTTTCAGACTACATCAACTCAATTCAAATATTTTGGGGGAAAAAAAAAAAAAAAAAAAAGCTTTATACTTACATAGTATCCTACATCTAAGGATCTTAAAGTACTTTAATTTCACACAGTATTAACATAACACAATAGTCTTTTCATAGTCTCTTTATTTGTGTTTGACTTCTTCTTTGCCTTTTGTCTTCTCTCTCTCTCTTATCCATTGCCTATATACAATTATTCCTGCTTCTTTTATCTATACCTGTATAGAATAATTCCTTTTGATATGTCCATACTGCATGCATTTGTGTATCTAGAATGAGTTCCTGCCTTCAGATTTATATCAATTAAGAAAAAAACCACAAAGCTAGAATTAAATGAAAAACACACAAAACCCAGCAACACTGTTCTGTGTCTTAAATGTGCTTTCTTGTAGTTTAAAACACCAAACCTCATTATGGAACAATGGCTGAGATTGTTGGCAATTATGGCTCAGAAGAAAGATTTTAATATTTCTGGCACAAAAAGCTCTCTTGTTTTGTTTTTGTTTTCTTTGTGTTTTTGTGGGTTTTGTTTTGTTTTGTTTTGTTTTTTGATGGCCCAAGCTGGAATTGTTCCAGAGTCAAAGAGTGGGGAAGTTCTGGAAACTTATTAGAGGGCAGAACCTACACCAACAGTGATTCTGTTCTTCCACAGAGCAGGGTCTGATAAGTAAGGATGCTATCAGCTGAAGCTGGCAATTTAGCTTATATATGCTTATATATGACCCTCCATGCCTCCATGTCAGGAGTCACCTGGCTGTTGCCAGAAGAGTTAGACCCAACATTGAAGGCATATCTGAATCTCCTGGAAGACAAATGAGACTCAAAAGGTAAGTTAGCCATCTTCAGTATAGAAGTCCTTGGCAGTTTGAGTAGAAAAGCAACTGTTGTTCTCAACTGATTGATTTATGAGGATTTCATTATTCATTATGCAGGAATCTGAATAATGAACTTGTGGATCAGGTGAGCATCTAGTAAATTCAATACATTTGTATACTGGAAATGATTTAAAGAGAAAATCTCTGTAATAGCAGCTACTGAGAAAAACATCTCCTAGAAATAAAAAAAAAATTCTCTTTACTTCAAGAGTTTGAGATTGGCCTAATTTTTACTTTTACTCTAAAACCTATTTTTTAGAGTAAGAAAACACTGGAATGGTCTTGTTAGTTATATGCATTGCATAACCCTTTAGAAAACAATTTACATTCTTGGCCAATTATATCTCTTGTGGCATTAGCTTCTTCTGCCTGATCAAGAATAATCTATTGTCCATTTTCTATTGTCATTCCTCAATATATTTCTTTTTTTTTATTTCCTTGTGAGAAATAATAGCTATAAAGAATAGCTAGCAATAAAAATATTCTATTTGCTTTTGGATGGATAATAAGGAGTGTCAAACATGTTACACATGCAGTCACAGGTGTTGTGTTAATTCCTTGTAATATTTAGCTCTTAATTTAAAAAAAACCCAAACTAACAAACAAAAAAATCCCACTGAAAAACAGTGGAAAGAAGGAACTCCTGGAAACTAGAAAGTAACCATGGAATATGATAGCATTGAGAATCTGCTGCAAGAAGAACTTTAGAATTTATCTTGAAATAGAACCCCTTTTTTGAATGTTAAGGAAGTGGGGATAACAAGAAGACTTCTGATCAGAATATGTATATTTAAACAGAATATTAAGGTTTTTTTGTAGATTAGATCCAAAACCAAAAGAGGCCTATTTTTCTCATGCTGGTTTTCATATTGAAAAAATGTTCCAAGAACAACTATTCTCATGAGGGTTTGGCCCAAGATGGCAGGAATCTTAGGGAAAAACAGATGATCTCACAAGACCTCTGACATCCAAAGCACAAAAAAATCTCACATGTAAGTTTGTGCCACATGCCACTACTTAGGGCCAAAAATCTGCTGAGAACCATCTGCGTAAATGTTGGGCCATTGAATGAAAAAAAAAAAAAAAAGAAAAAAAAAATTCCAGAGCTGTTTTAGTCCCAGGCATAAACTTTGAACCTAGATCTGACCACAAGATGGACATGGACTCCTCAGACTAACTTTCACATATATTGTCAATGACCAACTCTCACATCTATTGTCTATGGCACAACAGCTGAAAAAAAAAAAAAAAAAAAAAAAGTTTGAAGAAAGAAGATGGCAAAAGGACCATATCATTACAAAGCCACAATTTTATTTTCATATCTCAATAGCTTTCATCGTCAAATTATAAATTATGACACAAATTACCCAGATCTTTATTGTGACAAAAAGTTGAGGGAGGGAGCAGGAGAGAGCAGTTGGAGTGTAAAGATACAGTGTGGTAGAGCTGGTTTTGAACAACAGCTTCGGCCAGCTCTTCAGTTTTGTGGCCAGTGAAGGCTGACAGAGTTAACAAATGCCACTATGATTTATGCACACACAATATTATGCACACAGTTACATGTGGATTCAGTTTAAGCTAGGTGAATATTTCCATGTCTATACTGGTAAGCAAGGTTCTTGACATGTAGTTGACATTAAATAACATTAAGAGCTAGGTGAATCTGAAAAGTATAAAATGCTATAAATTTATTTCAACACCATGTTCTCTGGACCAGAACTTCAATAAGTCTAAACTGTCATAGATCCTTCTATTTTAGTGTTTATTTTACACCAGCTTTGTGCCTGGCCTATATTTGTTGTACACAGTAATATTCCCTGATTATCTAAAAATAACACATCATGATTGAACGATGTTGTCAGTTTTGGAACAGGATTTTCTGTAACATTTTGAAATTTTGCTAAAGTGATAAAATAGAACATGGAATACTATTTTTTTGCCAGATTTTTAAGTTAGAGAGAAGATCTTAGAAAAAAAATAATGTATCAAGCTCACAAGTGCAAGACAGATATTTATGACGTGATTCACTTCAGCCTTGTAGAATGAAAGTGGGAGTAATAAAATGTGTGCAGAGGAGAGTGCAAACTGTTGCATCCTCTGAGTTCATTGAAGATGACGTGCAAAAGTTGTTTGGAGGCTTTATTGTGTGTGGTTATCCTATAAAAAATCTAGTCTGGAAGTAAAAGCGGCCAGAGATAAAGATGAGCATGATGGGGTTGACACTGCAATTAAACTTGAAAACCTCTTTTTATGTTACACATTAAAATAACAAACAGAATGAATAAACATAGTATCATTGTATGTGTATTACGCATCTATAAAACCAGAACACAAGACAACTGTAGTATCTCAGTGGTGTTTAGTTTAGTAAGAGATATTGACTGTATTGCAGGAAAACTTAAGGAGAAGATAACCTTTAGGTTAACACATACTCTTCAGTAAGTCAGTGGAACCATTCAGCCATATTAGGAGCACTTCATTATCTTAAATATATTACAGAAGAAAAAGAGATTAGGATTAAGAAGCACCAATAAAGAACAAATAGACCTCTTCAGTAACCGAAGGAAAAACTCATTTGAGCTCCTGGGTACCACTGGGTTTCAATCCTTTGTTCACAGATCCTCTTTTTCTCCTATGACCTGTGCAGAGCTCATTTGCTGTCAGGAGGTGGTTGGTCCACATTTATTTCCCATACCACGTAAGGCATTAGAATGGTTTTACCTGAAGAAGCCAAAAGGGCAGAGAAGGAGCCTGAGAAGGACCTGGGCTCAGACCCTTATGTGACTGAATTAAAGAGGGAAGCACCCAACAGGAAACAGCTGAAATTACATGAAAAATTATACCTCTTTGAATTACTTCAAGTAACCTGTGCACAAACAAGATACCTTCTTCCATCTTTTTCAGCTGAGAGAACAGAGTTACTGACTGTAATTCTAAGTATAATTACAACCTTTTCTTGCTCCAGTGGCATAAAAGTATAGACACTGATTCCTTTATACAGCACAGGACAACTTTTCAGTCAACATAAGCTGGGATAGCAGAAGCAGCAAATTTCTTGGCCACAAAAAGATGGGAACATCATCTTCATTCTCCTTCTGTCCCCCATTGCTACCCTGAGATGCTAAACATCATGGGTTTCAGAAGGGAGGCAGAATGTGATATGTAATTAGATATGATGGCTCTGTGTCATCATGGCCTTTTTGACCCACGAGTGTGAAAAAGAAATGTATGCAACATTGAATAGGTGGGGGATACATTAAACTGGGGTACTAGAAAGGCTATGTAAATGAGCTGATTTGAACATACAGTTAATAAATTCATGCAATCAATTTTTACACCTACTTCTCACATAATACTGTCAGAAAATATTTTTCCCAAGTAAAAAATATTAGTAAACCGACTTTTTTCATTGTTTACAGTTTTCATTTGAAATTCTTCTATCAGCATCAAAACTACCCTTAGTCTTTTAGCTGAAATGGGAAATGTTAAGCAAACAAACAAACAAAAAAACAACAAAAAATAAAAAATAATAATGATAACTATTCAATGGAAATCAATTAACTGAGAGAAAAAAAATTCTGCTTTAGACTCTCTTGACTGGCTGCAGTCTTCAGCCATGATATGACTACTATTATTAATCTTTTTGTTATTAGTCCTGGTTGCTTCAAACAAGGAAACACTTCCTAAAACAATATTATAGAACAATATTTAAATATTTCAGTAAGTGAAAATCACAAAAATATCTTAAGACATCCTGTAATGGAAAGATGGGAGAGAAAGGCAAAATTGGAAAGGTTCACACTGAATTTTAAAGCCCATCTGACTGTTGTATGACATATAAACACACTGTGTTGTATGCAGCTTTTTTACCCTACACAATGGTTTAAAAATATTATGGTTTAGACTTTTTCTTCCATTAAAAATTTCATACATTGTCATGCATGTTAATTGAAGCGGATGTGAGTGAAATGCAACCCTTGGATTTTATTATGTGAATTTAATTCAGTAAAAGGAGGAGGAGGGAGGGGGAAAAAGACGGTTCAACAAATTGTCGTGGATTTATTTTCTTCATTTATATTAGGTTACCCAGAATGAAAAGCTGCCCAATGGATGTTAGATATAATAGCTAGAGAGTTTAATATGATTTCTGCTGCAAGAAAAACTGGACTAGATAAAAAAATCCATATCTTAATGATAGGTAAATAATCCTTTGGTATCTCAGATGTACATGCTACAGGCAGGAACTCTCTATTCATGAAAACTCTTTTATTCTTGTATGCCATTACTGCAGAGATATTGCTATATTGGTAGATATATTCCTACACTGATAAATAGACTGCATAAACAATATGCCCCCCCATAAGCAAGATAATGCTAGTACATTCTAGCAATAATAGCTGCTCTGCAGGAGGCTAGATTTTTGCCTTTTTCTAAATGCTAACAAGAACTGCTCTAAGGTTATCCACGTAATGAAAAACATGGGTAAAATAAGTGTGGTGCATAGAAGTCTCTTTCCCTTGTCTCTTCCATCTCGGGTGATAATGTCACAGATTTCCTTGTCCCCATGTACTCTGATGCCGTGTGTGTGTGCATGTGTCCATGTGGATGTGTATAAGACATTTTCTTATTTAATAAATAAATGCGTGCAGTTCTCCAATGTCAATAAAGTTTTAGCTGCCTGTAAGATCCCTGCATATATTGGATACCTAATTCTTTTCAAAGGCTCGGATGAAGTCCATAAACCAGGGGAATGTAGCACAAGTCCCTGCATGATGTACTGTAGGGTAAGCTGCTAAGAATCACTTGCAGCTCTGCATGGAGCCACATAGTTCTCTTTGATAAGTTGCCCAACCTGACAAAGCTGAAAATATGTCCATTATTGCGAAGACTGTTGAGAGAATACTGGATTATTAGTTTGGCTAGTGACAAGATCTTGGAGACTGAGTTAGTTAACACATACTGCTGATCATGCTTTTAAAAAGGAAGTCTCTTATTTTTTAAGCTTTAAAAGACTCAGATTTTTAGATGGCAGATTTTTAGCATCAGAATTTACATCTGTTTTCAGAATCATTGACTTCTGAAGGACTTATACAGAGACACAACCTTCTAGTGTAAAGAGTACTGTATAAACAGATGTTTTCTCTGTTCATAGAATCATAGAATCAGAATGTTTCTGGTTGGAAAAGACCTTAAAGATCCTCTAGCTTCAACCTCCCCTGCATGGGCAGAGACACCTTCCATTAGACCAGGTTTCTCAAAGCCCCATCCAACCTGGCCTTGAACACTTCCAGGGAGAGGGCATCCACAACTGTCAGCTTCTCAGTGTCTCACCACCCTCATAGTGAAGAATTTCTTCCTAATGTCTAACAAATCTACCCTCTTCCAATTCAAAGTGTGCTCCATGTACACACAAGTTGCAACCCACACCAAGCTAGCCCTGGTCTGGAGATACTCCCATTCTTTCTGCAAGCTGATGAAGGGACACTCAAAACTATTGCCATTGTATTGCTTCACATGTCTTTGTTCTGGAGATGGGGTGGAAAGCCATGGTTCAATATGTAACTCTCACATTAACTTCCATGGCTTTAAGGAGAATGACTGAGGCACTGGGCCAGGCGGAGGACTGTAACATAGTGTCCTTGGACCGTGTACTTGGCTTCACATATTCGTTGCTGTTGCCTGAAAGGTGTGGTTCTTGATGTATTGTGCAACTCAAGAATATACTGTCTACAGCTCTCAGTTGTCCTTGTAAACAATATCAATACCCAGAATCACTTTGTCTTCACACCATGCAGTTAAGTCTGGCTTTGTGGGCTTCAAGGTGCGTGCAATACATAGTGCAGCCAGATCTAACCACACTCTGAGACCAGCCAAATTTCACAGTGTGGCAAGATTATTTTTTTCATGCTGTTGAGAGTCTTACACATTTTGGCATGAATCAAGCTGAAAGAAGAACGAGGAAGAATTGGGGGAGAAAACAATCACCAATCTGGTTATTGCTTTGGAAATGCTTTGCTTTAGGAGTGCCCACATTGTTATCCATCTGCTTCTCCTCTCACATAAACCACAATAACAAACATAACAATGTATTATCTTAGAGGTTTTAAAGGAAATTAATCTTGTTTTCCTTAAGCATACCCCATTCTCTGCTTATAAAGGAACAGAGGTTGAGAGAAGGAATGTAGGCAAATTAGTCTTTTCAAGTATCATCACAATGACACTTTGTTTTATAATGCCTATCATATAAAGGCTATCCCAAAAGGCTTTACTGTGTTAAATAACTTATTTACAGGGGAAACCAACCAACCAACCATTAATAGTAAGATGGAGAGAAAAGTGACAAAGTCAAAAGACAAAGCTTTTTAATTTTTTATTTTTTACTTACATATGGAAAAAGATGGACAGTCAGGTAGGCAGAGAAATGGGAGAGTCTCTTCCAGATGGCTACAGATAGGTGGAGAAGGTTCTTTCACCCAGCAATGGGAAATGCACTAGCAACAGATAGCACTACCAGAAAAGAGATCTAGAGGAAGATGAAGGGATAAGTAGAAAAACAGGGACAGGAATCCATTCAGACCTGATTAAATTCCACCCAGTGGAAACAAATGTTAACCTCTGGGGTTAGAAACCAAAGCATTTGTAATGCATGCAAAACTTGCTTTCATGTAAACTTCCAATAAGCTTTCATGAGGAATCCAAAACTCAGGCGGAGTTTGCCATAAAATGTGACTAAGATTAATAAAATTTTTCATTTAAACAAATCTAAGTTCCCTTCTGTATATCTCATTATCCTGGAAAACAAGTTACAGTAGGTCTGATATCCATACTTGAATGGTTCTCCACCGATTAAACTTCAGAGATACAATTGTTCTGTTCTCCTATTCATCAGGTTTTGACATTTCCCATTTTGTAACACTAGCACCATATAGAAAAGAGAAATTATACTTCACAGAGGACTTTAAAAATTCAAAATTTAGTTTTGACTTTGAGTAAAAATTAAACTGTTTTTTAATTCTCTATGAAGTGAAATAATTAAAAAGTAATATTTTTAGGGCATTAAGAACTTTACAATACATGGATTAATAAAATACATAATTTTTTAAACTGAAAAGCCTGAGTGCTTCATTCAAAATATGTAAGAATGGGATTTTTTTGACATCATAGAACAATTTCCTGGGCTTTTCATATTACATTTTTTGTTTGATTGGTTTTGGTGTTGTGTGGTTTGTTTGTTTTGTTTTGTTTTTTTTGTTTTGTTTTTCCCTAAATGAAATTATTGCAAAAACTGCCCAATTTTGCAAAGCTTTTACTTTTTTACAGAATCTCAGTTTTCAAAAGAACATATTTTTATTGAATTTTCTTCAGCAGGACACCCTTGGATTTGCTAACAGTCATTTAACTCATAGGGTTGTTTGCACATGAAATGCTATGTTGTTGGTGTAGTAGCTGAGTGAGTTGTAGTTCACTGAAGATGAACCAGACGTGGGATTTTGGATAGTGAGATGAGCATTTATCGTCTTCTGTTATGAACTTCTCCCTCTGGGATATAAGCGAGACTTTGTTTCTGAGAGAGCTGAGGAAGAGAAACACAGGGTAGAATATGGCCCAGTGTGTCTAATGAGGTTTATGTATCTTCTGTTTGTCAGCTTCCTTGTCTGCTTAGTGCTTGTCTGGTGGCCCTCAGGAGTTAATGGTTGCCTTTGGCATTTGGGTTGACTCTTTGCCTCCATCTCTTGAGAAATGTCATTAACCAGAAAACTGAAATCCCATGACTCCTTAGAGGCTGTATGGTTCTACACAAGGGCAATGGAAAAACAGCCACCCCAGAGCCAGGTTTACTGTCCACTGCAATCGTTCTGAGCAGCTGTTCCTGGCTGGCTTCTCTGTTTATTCATTTTTCTCCTTTATTTCAAGCCTTTATTTCACTTAGAACCTTCCACATCAGAAGGGCCAGTTTTGTGTTTTCCAGGACTTTAATGGCAGCATATGGGTTTTAGTATATACAAAATACTGCAAACTGGAAGAGGAGAACAAGGAAGTGTGAGGTGGTGATGACAGCAACAAGGATGTGTTTGTTAAGAGACAGAATGCAATAGGGTTAGTTTTCTTGAAATCCTTGCTAAATTATACAACGATATTAGTACTACGCATTCTGGAAGAAAATATCACTTAGGATTCATTATTTACAATTATTTAATTACAATTCAAGAGATTTTCCTTTGCAGTATGTAAGCAGTACTATGCCATGCCATTTTACAAGAAATGAAACCATGCAAAACTTTTTCTAGGCAACACAACAAATTACTGGTATGGTACAGAGGAGCAGTTAAAAATTATTTCTTTGTGCACCAGCAAAAAAAAAACAAACCTGATTAAACTGTCATATAATGAAAATTATATTGGAGATCCATGATGAATAAACACAGGAATAAAGCTGCACATTGTTGGACATTTACCATTTCATGTGGCAGAAACTGTGCAAGGAAAATGGATCCCAGCACATCTCCACAACTTTCAAGCCCTGAATAACCTGAGAAACATATTCTGGTACTGCTGACTTTGCAACTGAGTTGGCCTCAAAACTCTAAGGGAAACTAGACCTCCTAAGCTGGTTCTGTGCACTGTCTTTTCAATACATTGTTACTGAAAAGAGGTTATATAGGAACTGCATACTAGTCACCCACTGCCTGCGGCACACACCACTCAGAAGGTCAACCACAAGACTGTGTATTATTGAAATCTGGAAAAGATGATTCATCAGAACTAATAAATGAAGAGAAAGAATTGTTTCTTTTAGGTCATTTAGGTCATAATATATTAAAATACTCACAAGAACTTGACACCCTCGTATTTCTGTGAGTTGCTAGGTGTTCTGTGTATTCCTGATGCATTCATTTTAGCATTTGAAAACTCCTTGGCTCTTGTATCTGCTGCCCTCAATTACCTCAACAAGGAATAGCTCTTGGTTCTGTTACTCCTTCTGACTGCTGGGAAGGAGGGAAAAAATGTCACTGTACAGTTAAATGAGAGCCCTGAGAGGTTTTCACATATTGAAGGCTGAAAAACATCAGCAACTTCTGTCTCTTGAAAGCACTAGAGAACATGGTTGTTGAAATTATATCAGATTTTGAGACATTCAAATTCTACACCCAAAAAGCTTATTCATTTTTAAACAAGATTTACTGGTGCAGTGACTGTGTGGCTGGAGTTCATAACTCCTGGGTTATCCTCTTCTTTCCTTCTCTGGCTCACTGGCTGGTCTTCTACAAAGCTCTGAGTCAGATCTAGAGATAGCTTCTTTCCCGGTTTCCTCACTTATAAAAAAGGCAAAACCGATAAACATTTCCTTCTCCAGATCAGCTCACTGGGTCTCATGGGATTTTCTGGTTCATACTTGTAAATGTAAATTACTTCTGTGAATGTCAAAATTATAATATTATAACTTTACATACAGCAGAGGAGCTTTATAGACAGATCCCAGGGAAGAGGTCAGCCTGGAAAATATAAGGGCTGGAGGAAAAACTGGAGTGAGCAGGCAAGCATGTTTGAATGGGAAAAAGGAAATTAGTTGTGGAGGAGACATCATCACCGAGAGTTTCTGCTGTCAGCAGTCTTACCCAAAATAACCTGCTGTGCTGCCACCTCAGCCAGAAACAGGTTTCAACTTCATGTAAGCACTCACAGAATTGGAGCTTAAAGACAACAGGAAATAACAGGCAGTTTTTGTGGGAAAGATTCTGGCTGTTGGGAGTAGTATTCACTTCATAGTGGATAGGACATAGTGGAGTCTGGGAGAACCACAGGGTCCTGTGTTGGAATCCTCAAAGAAAAAAATCCCCTTTACAGTCTATTTTATCTGAGTCATTCATTTTTTGTATCACGAGTTACATTAGTCTTGCTTTTTGCACTTTACTAACCCATGATGAAGATATAGCTTAAATTCCCCTTCAACACATCCTCTGGCTGGTTTTATTGAGCATATGGAGGTAGACCAAATCCTAACCTGCCCAAATATATACTCTTTTGAGGAGTTAGACACCTACTCCCACTGAACTGAAAGGATGCAGCCAGATTGTGACTGTCCACTCCAAATAGAGTGTAATTTTCCACAAGTCTTTCACACCCTAGAAATACCACTGTGATGCCTAACGCCTGACCTACCTGTGAAGAGATGTCCTGTTGGTAACGGAACTGGAAGGGCAGAGAGACAGAATAGTTACAAGGGTTTTGTCTGTTGTCAGTATAACTTTAGTGAACCAACATCATCACCATCTCTCATCATTGCTTCCTAGTGGTGCTCTAATGTCTGCTTGCTTTTTATAGAACAAATTCCCATTTTTACCTCAGTTCAGAAGGAAAAGAAGGGAAGAAATTTATAAAGCTAAAGTGTTCCCATAGATTTCTTATAGCATAACTGCTGTTACTTTCTGCTGAAAATAAAAGTCCATTTGGAAAAGAGTCTCTTTAAGCACGAGGTGCGCACAGTAGATGGAAATTTTTGATGGTTTCAGTGGGAATTAAGCACCTCTTAAAATTGTATTCATAAAACTGTAATCAGCTAAAAATGCATAGGATGTACACTTAACCTTGGAAATTTTCCTTTATATATCACCTGAGGAAGGGATTAATCTTAAATCTGAGGCATGTTCATCTCTCATCTGCAACCATGAGGATAATGTTTAATATCCAAGGAGGAATTGAATATCTTACCATTTTAAATAAAGAAGTAGAAAATGTTCTAATATCTTCCACTTCATTAAAAGAAAATGTGGTTCTTGCAGAAGAGAAGTGAAGTAAAACCAGATAAAAAATAAGGCTTTAAGATCTGGCAGGGAGCAGAGCATGCAAACACTCTAGGATGTGACCTGAGAGCTGCATGATCTTATAGCAGCAGGTTCATGGTACTGACAGCTCTAGTTCAGATTATAGAACAATTTCCAGAGGAAACCTGATTTCACTTTCTCACAGCTTTTTGAGTCATTCCCTTTCATGTACATTTTTTGAAGGCTTGATTTGAAATCTTAAGTTCAAATAAAAGTTAGAATTTTAAAAAATGGTGAAAAATAGGCACATATCCATTGTTCTGCAACACTGCCATCTGCAAGTGTGTCATGAGTGGAAGGGATTTGAAACATCCAGTGTACCTTGCCCAGCAGACTGAATTATCTAGGTCCTCTGTCATTTTAGGTTGTGGCCCACATGAGGCTCTAAGTCTTGGAGAGGAGATTTTAGGCCAGGGAGACTGGTATCTTCCTCTACAATTGCATTATTCTTTGCACTGCAGAGTGGTACTCCCAAAATCCTCAAGTGTGAAAGGTCACATGTGTCACCTTCTGTTAGGAGCTGATACCCATCCTTCAGGATATTATACACATAAAATACATGATCTTCTGGGAAAAAGCTGTCACAGAGCTGGGCCTGAACTGCAGATTACATTAAAGACAGAAATGGAAGTCCCACCACTCAGCCCTTGAGATTCCCCTCAAAATCTGCTTTGAGCTCAGTATCATAGAAGTTGGCCAAAGAATCTGATTTGCTTGCTTGACAAGCTATCCTGCAGAAGTCATAGCCTGTTCAGATATCCAGAGGGTCCCAGCAAAGCTTCTCTACTTTTCTGCAAGATTTTCTAAATTTCCTCTGCAGTGTGCATGGTTCTTCCTATTTGCAGAAGCTCCTAACTAGACCAAAATCAACTTTCTTCCTCTTGATAGTTTTGGATGACATGAGGTAACTTCATTGTTTCACAGGATCCAAGCAGAATATTATGATACACCAAAAAATGTTAATGTATGTGA
Source organism: Apus apus (assembly GCF_020740795.1). Classification (NCBI taxonomy): domain Eukaryota; kingdom Metazoa; phylum Chordata; class Aves; order Apodiformes; family Apodidae; genus Apus; species Apus apus. Next base: position 52,249,909 of record NC_067286.1, on the reverse strand, counting down.
CCTGGAAGAGGATGCTTTGTGACAGATGATCTTATTAAACCTTCTAATTTGGTAGATTTTTGTGTAATTTGAGAGAAAGGGAAAAAACATTATCTTGTTTGGGCTTTTCTGTTTTGTGTGATTTTTATCATTTGATGGCTTTTGACATTTATACTACATTAATGTTAATTCTCAGGCTTTTTGAATTTGTGATATTTGTTTCTAAGTGTCATTTTAAGAACAATACTAGGTTTTCCTTTCAATAAGGTTAGTTTTTATTTCTACCTTTCCTTGATCATCTCTAGACAGAAGAAGCCTGATATCTTACTCTATTCTCTCTCATTTTATTTGTGACCTTTTTTTAGTCCTTTGGGTACAATAATGAGACACACAAACATGCATATGAACTTGACATAATTTTTTAACACCACTTAGGTGTTACTGATTAACAGATGGATGTCATCTTTATTTCTTTGAAATTTTTTTGTGTGTGGAGATCACCATAAGATTGATGTGTTCAAAGTACAGGAGACATTAGTCAAAGAAGGAGCTAAAATAGCTAATCAATGTACCTTAATAAGTGAGCTATGTTTTACTCTTTTTCTTTTCTTTTCTTTTTCTGTAACAGGATTTTAAGCAAGTCCCTAAACTTCTGCATGAACATTTCAATGCTTTCTATGTAGCATATGAATAAAATTAATTATCTACTCGCAGAAGCAAGTGTAAAGTTCATCAGGATTTTCAAATATCTTTGAGAATCTAAGCTAAAATGAATTTTTATGGATAGGAAGATGTAAAATATTACCAGATTCATGTGGCAGAAACAAGCATAAATCATTTACCCACCAAAAAGAAGTCCTGGTACTCTTCAGAGTTTGAGATGACCAAAAAACAAACAAACAAACAAAGATTAAACACATGGTAAGAACTGGAATTGAGTGCCTCATCAACATTAAAAAAATCCATTTAATATCTGTCTGGGTTTGGGGGATTTTGTTAGGGGATTTTGTTGTTGTTTTTTAAACTTTATATAGTGTGGAGAATAGTTTAAGAGTATGACAGTCTCATGAACCCTTGTCCTTCCATTGCAATAGTATAACTACCCTCTGGCAACCACAGCATTTCATACCTGTTAAAATAACATGAGGAAAATATTTAATGTATTTTTAGCCACCTTATAATGCTATTCCATAATTAAAGTAATTTGTAGTGTGTATTAAATATTATTACATTGGGTTTTTGTTCTGATTTGTAATGACTTCTGAAAAGAACCACTAATAACTGAAAAATAACACCATGTTAATTAACAGCATCAATTCAGAGTGAAGTTAATGGTCCCGTTTGTATTACTAATGCAAGCAGGATTTGGCCCTTAGGAAGTCAATTCATATGGCAGTTACATGTTTGTCTCTGAAGTACCAATACTAGCTGCCAGGTGGACGGCTGATGGAGAAAAAATGTAGGATTAGATTGTTATGCCAATGAAAATTTTTGACCTAATAGTGTAGAGTATTTCTTGTGCATGACTGGAAAACTCAACTACAGTGGGAGAATATCTCATCCCTCTTGACAGCATGGAGAGAGACGTTGCACCAAATTACCTCAGGAGTGGAAAACCAAGACATAACAGCAAGACCAGGAAAGGGAGATAAACCCTCAGAAAGTAATCAAGTAAATTATTGCAAATTGAAGGATAAGGGAGAGTCAAGCCATTTAGATGAAGGCTAAGACTGAAGACTATGGCAGAGGCCAAAACTAAGGTTAAGCCACCATTCCTCACATCCCTTCTCTCTTCCTAACAGCAATCTGCAATCAAGACTGTCATGAAGTTGATTTTCCTAAGTGATGCTTTTCTTCGAACATAGTGCTCTCTGACCCCTGTTTCAGTGCTTTCCACAGCTTTTACCTGTATTCTCAATTCAGTGTGACTCATTCAGCCCATGATCCTGAGTGAGGGCTGCTTCAAACCCAAGAGCAATTATCACATCACCTGCTTCTTTTTGTTATTGGAAACATCAGCTCCATTCATCCATTATTTAGCTCAATTGTAACTTGCAACAGGGAACAAAGGAAGAGAAGGAAAAGAGTTTGTTTCATATTAGGAAGATATTTTAGGGTACTGTTTCTAAACCATAAGAGGATCTAATATTATTGTCACTGTTCCTATTTAAGAGTTTAAAAGCTGAGTTTGTCCCTTGCTTTAAAGTATTTAAATCACTGCAATGATTCCTCAGTGCTGTAGGAGATCTACAGTCACAAGCCTAATGTAATCTTAACAAACAACTATGTTCTGTAAAAAGATTTTCCTTCTTTTTCCTTTTTATATACCTTCTGAGTTGTGCAACACTGGAAATTCTGCATCTCAAATAGGTACTCCCAGCTGGCAAGTAATCTTTATTTCTTTATTGGAGGCAATGTGATATTTTTAGAATATTATGTAGGTAAACATTTTTAAGCCTTTTGGTAACACTAATTAAATAACTCTCTCAACACCTTGCTTGAGGTACTATTACCATTCCCACCTTTTAGATGAGTAAACTGGGTCTGCCTTGTCCAACTTCACATATTAAGCCAGTGAGAGCAATGAGCAAAGAATAATGGCAGACTTCTTCATGGCTTTCAACACTTCAATTACTTATATTCAACCATTCTTTTGTCACTGTGCCAGTGATTTCCTCAGGCCAAGAGGGCCCGAAGAGGATGTTGCTTTTAGTATATTGGAAATCCCAAGAAAAACCCACTGCAATTTGGACAAAAGTTGTCCATCAAGTTCTACTCCAGTAAGGAATGAAAGAGCTTTTTAGAAACTGTCTGCTCCCATGATTTTCCTTAATGCTTTGGGCCAGAAACCATGTGGAGGCATCTCTAGACACAGTGACACCTTTGGTCAGTCACAAGCAGTAGCAATCCTCACCTCTCAGATGAATGAGTGGATACATTCCTGAGGGCACATGGATGTCCCAGCAAGCGTTTGGCAGCTTTTGGGTTTCAGAAACTGCCAGTGACAGCTACTTTTCCTCACTGCAGCCTGTGTGAAACTGAAAATCAGTGGACTAGATTAAACAGGTCTGTGGACCACTCAGCCGGACCAAGATGCTTGTTTAGTGAATTCATTGAGAACTTTGTTTCCTAACTGTGTATAGTAACAAAAATGTCATTTTGTTGTTTTTCCTCTTCTCAGAACCTAAGGAGCACAGGACTCTTCTTTGTGATTTTTTATTTACAACTCTAAGGGTACAATTTGTGAGTTTCTGTTGACACTGAATGTTTTTGGTTGTTGTTTTGTTTGTTTTTTTGGTTGGTTGTGGTTTTTTTGCTAAGATTCCACATAAACTTAAAAAGGAAACTGGTTTAGAGCAGTATTCATCTTAGACTTGAATGCAAAGGCTTGGCTTAATTTCTGAAGGCTATGGGACATTTCAGGTTTTCTTCATGCCCCTAACCATCATAATTTTTGACAGCTATATGACCCTCTCATTCCCCAGATGACCCTTTTATCTTGCAAACTCAGTTCCTACAAAATCTACTTACTTCCTGAGCCCATTTAATTGTTCTTTTTACTTCTAAGCAGATTTTTTGGGTAGATAAACTTTTAAGAAGAGACAGAAAAGCAACTCTGTAGCCTCACACTTCTATCAAGCAAATTTTCTGCAGGAAACGACAGAAATATTTTCACTGAGATCTTAAGAGATTAAATTATTTACATTTTCTGGTCCATATTTGCCTTCTGAACACAATGAAGGACAGTTCCTACTTTTTTACAACTACTTGGATGCCAACAGAATGAGCAGTCATGCAAAACATGAAGGGATTCTGGTTCAAGTTTGACAAAAAAAAGGTGTATAGGATGCTGGATCCTCAGCTGCATCCATTCTAACCAAAATGCTTGTGCACTTCCCCATAAACCTGAATGGAAGTTCTGTAGCTCAACCCCTCCACACTGAAAGGTTCCTCAGTAAAGTGCACATAGGTCACTGCTTTATTTCCTGGTTTCCTGTCACTTTTGCTGCTTTATATTTTATTTACCTCTAATGAACCACATTCCCAAATCAACATCTGGAAGTAACTACAAACTCTACCCAACTTTACCCCTAAAGGTTGAGAATTATGTGTTCACTGACTATAGTCAAGACTGCATGAGATATATGGGAGTTAAACTGGTTCTCCCTCCAGCATGCTACCAGCCTGCAAACTAAAAAGGAGAGAGTGAGAGATTTTTAAATTTTCCCTGTAATCTGATGAGAAGAGAGAGTGAGAGACAGAGAGAGTTCACTTGGCTAATTTTCTAGCCAGCAGCTACAACAGTACTTCTATTAGGAGATATGAAAAGAGACAAAGAGATATAATAACTCTAGATTGTCTTTGTTGGCCAGAGGAAGTTCTAGCTATGCTGCAGGGAAGAGGAGGTACAGAAGCATGCTCTCAAGGGATATTTTTTTAATTTAATGTCATCATTTTGGTACATCTCTAGCTGCACATTCCCTTAACACTGACTGAAAATAAAGGTTTTAACATGTCACATTGCCTGTCCAGACAGTTGAAAAGAAAGCTGGAAAAATGCATTGACCTTGTGTTATTCTCCTTTGTGTTGACTTTCAGAGATTCCGATTTAGATTTTGTTGGTCTAAGGTTTGGGGCAGAAACCTTCCTTCCACAGATATGTTTGTTTCATCCTATCTTCATTGGCTTATGCCATCTAGCTTTATAATATGCCCATACAACTTTTGTTGGATTATTCTCAAACTTATTTGTCAAATCCCTTACCCAAACCTTTTTTCTTGTACTAATTCATTCTGAACAGGAAACAACACTTCATTTGCCTCTTTCCCTTTCATTCATTCTTAAACTGAAGCAGTACTCTCTCCCAAAGCACAAGGATTTGAGTTACATATTTTCACACTTCTTATTCATGTTAAATCTAAGATAATTTTGTCCCCCCTTGCCACCTCCCTCTTCTTCTCCTGACTGCTTGCCTGGATAAAAATAAAAATGCCTTAAGCAAATCCTTTCATAACCTTGTATATTGGGATGGTTAGACCAGAGCTCCAAACATGAGAGAACACATTTCTAGGAATGGGTGTGTGCCTGAAAGCAGCAAACTAGGCAGGACTAGGTATCCTGCAAGCACTCCTGTTTTCATGAGCTAAATAATCTCCATTTAAAACACTGGATAATTTTACTTAATTTCCATGAGGTTCTGACCTTTGGAGAGAAAAGCTCTTACAAATTTAGGCCTCAGAGACATTTCTCTTTCCTGGAGACATGCATGTAGCTAAGAAGGTGAATTAAGTATAAAAGACAGACAGACAAATAGAAGCAACTAGTGTGTATACATAATTTTCTGAAAGTTTCATGTGATTTTGTGCGAGGCAGAATATAATTGTGCCTCAGTTTACCAAGCTACAATGTTTAAATTACTGATATCCACTGTATTATGTCAAGAGTGAGACTTTGCTAATTAACTAAGTATGCTAAATTCAGTGGTGATCTAAGATTTCAGTGTTACACTGCACAGCTCAGAGAGCTCCACTGTTACAGCCACTACAGAACTTAAATCTAGCTAGTTACTGGCTCCAATTATTTGCTTTCCCAGGGTTAGATCCACAGAGAGATTTTGGGAAAATCAATCCAATTTTTAAGCATTGCAGAGATCCTTAATAGCCCCCTCATCTGTTGCAAAATTCTGAATCTTTAATTATATATACAGTGTTTAACTTAATCACTAGGAGCAATTGAAAACTCCATCCAGTATGCCAGATAACCAAGTGGTTTGGACACTGCTCTTGGATGGAGAAAGAAAAAAGAAAGAAAGGAAAAAAAAATACTCCATTCCCTGCTCCAGATCAAAGAAGACAAGAATTTAAACACTGTCCCCTTGCCTCTGAAGAGCAATCTGAATGCAAGTGCTGAGGTTGCAGAGGTATTTGTTTCTATGCACATAACTCCTCGTGAGGTGAGCTTCAGCCACAAGAGATTCCACTGTTCCACTGTGATTAGATATCTCAAGAGACCCCAGTCCCTGAGAGAGGAAATTAGCCTCTTCTTGCTATATGGATGCTTTATCAGATGCCTAAAACTTCCTGATTTTTGATGGTCCAGTCTCAAGTTTCCTCACTCCTTGCATTTCATGTGTTACCTGTGACACTTCACATGGGTTCCGTGAATTTCACTAAACTGCTGGGCACCTAAAAGTTACATGTTGCTTGACCCAGGTCCTTTTATGGATCCAGGCTTCAGTTCACTACATATTCCCATGTTAAGACTAAGCTCATCCTCATGTACCTGGGCTCACTGCTAACAGCCTATGACATACAGTTGAGGTCATTCTAATTCCCTCTAGTGCAAGGTAGGGGATACGCATGCAGGAGGTAGGTAGTTCATTATGGTATTATAATCATGCCCTGCTCATACCCCAAAGTCACTCACTTCCATTAAAGGCCAGGAAAGCGACTGTGAACTGAATCCCGAAGTGAGTAAGTAGCACTGTTTGGAGATAAGGTCGATGAGGTCATGGTGGTATTCATGGTGATGGCAGCCCTCATGAATTCACCTATTATTTTTTATTTCATTGCCTTCCCAGAAATCTGTCTGAGCTTTAAATAATTACAACCTGTGACATTATTTATTCAGGATTTTGTTTTGTTAACTGACACACATTCTTACTCATTCTTTATTTTTCATAAATTAAAATATTTGGTATTACATAAAGGCTAAGCAGCTGGGCTAAAAGAGATTAGCAAAACAAGTGGATCTGAAAGAATGTAACAGCTTTCCATAAAATGTCTTGTACCATCAACACAGTAATGACTGTAAGGACTGCCCAGTATAATCAATATTTTCTTCTTTAGCTCAGGAAATGATTTATATATAAGTTCTGAAGGATATTGCCAGGAAGCTGTGAAAGCAAAAAAAAGACAATCCCATGGACAAGGAAACCATGGAATCACAGAATCTTAGGGTTTGGAAGGGACCTCGAAAGATCATCTAGTCCAATCCCCCTGCCAGAGCAGGGTCACCTAGAGCACATCACACAGGAACTTGCCTAGGCAGGTTTTGAATGTCTCCAGTTAAGGAGACTCCACAACCTCTCTGGGCAGCCTGTTCCAGTGCTCTGTCACTCTCACAGTAAAGAAGTTTTTTCTGATGTTTATATGGAACCTCCTACATTCCAGTTTGCACCCATATTACAAACATTTTGACACTTACCTGTTTATTGTGTGAACAATTTGCACTGTACAAAATTTTTGCAGGATATGCAGGACAGAGGCAATCCTAGTGGCTGTATGCACCAATGAGTACTCCCAGTTGTTCTTAAGCTGGGGACTTACCAGTCACACTTCAGGTCATCAAGTGGAGAGAGCCACTAAATAAATAGCATGGTAAATCCAAACAGCCTTTACTCATCTGCTTAGGTTAATCAGGACATACATTTGGGTAGACCTGTATTCTTTCTGAAACTGGTTTTCAAGGTCTAAAGAAGAAAAGCAAAAGGAACTTAAAGTCAGATTTTCTTAATTTGCTGTAAAAAAGAAAGAATAGGAAGATTTCCCAAAAGTAGGAGATACTTTCAGATGCATCCTCTTTTTTATCCCCATTCATCCCTTCCTCATGAGATGTTCAGTAGAAGAGGAATAAAGCAGGTCAAGTGTTTGAGACTACTAATGACAGTTACGCAAGTCAAGAATCAAAATGAAAAAGTAAAAATCAAATACGTCACTTTCCTCCTGGCAGGATATACAGTTTTGAAAGTCTCAGATTAATTTGAAATACCTTGATATCTGCAATTCAGCATTTCCCCAATGAAAGCCGGAAGACCAGTTCCTAAGTACAGAGACCAGAAGAACATTGTACAGTTTAGCTTAACTGTCAGATCTATCCATAGGAAGACAACACTAATCATTATTTAAAAAGCCAGAGTGACATGCAGGATCTGTTTAGGGACACTACAGTGCAACATTGCTAAATTTTGTAATGCACAAGGTTAAAAGTGACCTTACTCAGGTACACTAGAGAGCAGACCTGGCAGTGAGAGTCTCATATATTGACTTGGCCAGTATCGATCGGAGTCAGTGACCACCAATCAGGAGAAGTCTTTTTGCAGATTACAGTCAGCACTGCAGTCAGGCCTTGTGGATAGTATATTTATTTTTATGACATTTAATTTTTATGGCTGTTAAGTGGTCAAGACCTCAATTTTATGTCTGCTGGAACCTGGTACAACAAAATGTCCTAACACCATGCCTGGGCACTTGTTCAGTACCATCTGTTAAACAGAAGTGTTCCCTGACAGCCTGCCATTTAACTATTGGAGTAGTCCAACACTGCTTAACTCGTGAGTTCTGACAAGATCACAGTATAAACTTATGTCATTAATTTATTAATATTAATATTAATATTACTGTTGTTACAACTACTCTACCACCCTCCATTCCCAATCACAGAGTCCCTTTGTGCTGGGCACTATAGAAACATTACATCAAATAATGTCCATAACTCAAAGGCATTACAAATTAAGTAAGCAGAAATTAGATAGGCATTGAAAATACTCTAATTAGTGCCAACAGAAATGATGTGGTACCGTTAACTGTTATCTGCATCCGTGTTTGCCACTGAAATGTCAGCATTTGCCAACAATAATAGTACTGTATTATTCAACATGATCCTACACTTTTCTAAGGGTATGAAATAATTAGGGTTGCTGTAATTTGGGGAAGCAGGTCCTGTTCTATTAGCCAGCTACTTCTGTTCCCCAAATGTAGTCCTATTCTTAGCTCAGTCAGCTCAAGCTATTTGAATTCATGGGTCAAACATTTGATACACCAAGCACAGACCTCATCAGGGCAAATTCAGAAGCTCCAAGGAACTTGGAATTTTCCCCAACACAAGATCTGGGCCACTGTGTACCATCTCATTTTAAATCAAAACCTATCACAAAAAGCTCCAACCTGACTTTGTAAGAAAGTAATTATGGATCATGCAGTGATTCATGTCATCAGTCCAATGTGCCACCAGCCTGTTAGAGCAAAACCAATAAGAACAGCAAGTCATAACAGCAGCAAAAATGAAACCCTTTTCTTGTGTATGGTTTGATTCTTTGGGGTTTTTTTTGAAAGGTTTTTTTTTTTGTTTTGGGACACACACACACAAGCAGTTTAGCATTCGGAAATCTCTTTTGCCGAAAACAGGGACAGGAAAAGTCAATCTTACATCTTTAATTACTATCTTATTGTTGGTAGAATTTATAAATTATGATACTGTTACCTGAGGGCTTGCTGACAGACTGCATCAGTTCTCCTCAGTCTGGCTCTAATCCCAGCTTCTATTTTTTCTTTTAAATCCTGGAATGCAGACAAAAAAGGATTTCCCTTCAATAAACCAACTTGTCTGAACCTAGATTACTGTGCTGTGTCACTAAAATAAAGGATCTAGTATTAATCTCCTCAGGTTTTAAACAACAATATAAAATATCTACAGTATTTGTTAGTCACTTCCCTAGCTAATGGAGTTTATTTCATATATCAATCCTTACAAAACCAGAGTAGAGATCAGACTGGAACTGAAACAATTTATTTGCCTGGATATTGTTCCCACCCTTGGTTAGCTCTCTAAACCCTAATCAGTAATTAGCCAAGCTTTGCCTGTCCAGAGCTCAGTTAGATGGAAAATTACTGTTTGAGAAATACATTCTAAAACCTACTCCTCCTAAATAATTTTCAAGGCTTTGAGAAAAGCACAAACATCTGAATGAATGGAACTACTATAATTTAAGAAAAAAGTTTTTCAGGGCAGGCGGAGAAGAAGTAAAAAATACACCATTTTTGAGGGAATCTTTTTCCGGTTCTTCATTTTTTGGCCCATCTGCACCACATGGGAATAAATTCTTCTCCATAATGCAGACCACTCTTATGGATAACCTGCAGTATTCACCAGCTGATGGGCTGAAAGAGTGTGCAGAGCATGCAACTGTGGCTCCACTGCCAGAGAGGCAGCATGGGACTTTCTAGAGGCTGACAGGATATGCTTCACTTTGGAGTGAGCACTGATTGTGTCCATGGCACACTATAAGCAGTATTGGGTTTGGTTAGTGTTTGGATGACAAAACAGAAGTAAAACACATGCTTTAAGGTGTTCACATCTTTCATTCAGCAAAAAAATTGTTAGTTCTAACTCAGTATTGTGGTAATCCAACATGTGCCACCAGTTCTGTTAGACATGTCTTAATTTGGGTGAACCAAAGTCAATGACACATAATCATGGACGATGACATTGCTGCAAGCTTAAATGTCCTGATTCCTGGATCCAGGCCAAATTCCATGTTATTTAATTCCATTCCTCTTGGGTGAAATGCCTGCTTGGCTTTCAACTGGAGACCATACCTTTCATCATCTAAGTCTTGGCACTTCCATTACAGATATAACTCGAAAAGCATTCAGACAGCTTATTTATCAGGACATTGAACAGCATCATCAGACTGAATTCAGCAGAGGTAGGGCTTATAAAAAGAAGAGAAACAGTTCTTCCAAATACTTGATGTAATCCTGCTCTGTACATAGAATGGAATATATTACGATTACAAAGCCCTTCTTTTCACTGGAAGCAATTTTATGGCACAATAAAAAACGATGCAGTGTTGACCAAATTTTATGCTCTAATCTTTGCTTTCCTGTGTTCAAATTTTGAACCTGGATGAAATCAATCTTCTTTGAAAGAACTAAGCAATCAGATCAGTTAGAGAGGAACAGAACCTGAGCCTCATATTTGCAGCATAATTTGAAAATCAATGCAGAGGAAATTAGCTATATGACTTCACAATTAAAAGGACCAAACAGTCAACTTCAGAAAAAGTTAGTACCCTAGGGAAGACTGAATAGAACCATCTCCAACTATTTATAAGACACCAGACTCAGAATCTATGAAACATTGAGGGTTTGTGTTTTGTTTTTTTCAAATGATCTTTGCTGCTACAAGCAGAAAGATAGGAATTTGGAATTCCCTGGGCCCCCATGGAACTCAAATGCATCCATATTCCTGTAATGTAGCTTCTCTGTATAAATGTACTAACCTCCCACTAAGAAAATTAGTTCTTTAATCACTTGAATCCAAATGAAGCATTGTTATATCCTAAAGGCACTGAAGTTCTGCACTTTTAAAAGAGCATCTGAACATTTCCCAAACACACGTAGAGTGGGGGGAAGATCTTTTATTTAATTTTCTGTAATTAAATCACAAGTCAGGTAGAAAACAAAGCAGTATTTGGGATGTTGCTTGCTAAAAGCAGAAGGCCTGCCTTCCACAACTCTTATATTAAGTGTAAAAAACCAACATCAAAAAGGAAGGAGGAAAGAGAATGAAAGTCTGAAAACTCCCCAGTGTTATTCCCCATGAAGGAAACAGTCTAGATTGAGACAGCAAAAGAAGTTTCATACTTTCTCCAGCTGCAGTGATTTACAAGGCTTCAGATTACATATTCAGCTTTTCAAGTTTGCAGTGAATGCTTGGATTTTTCCCAGAATAACCTGATTCAAATGGCTCCCTCATTCATAGTTAGAATGTGCTGACCAAAGCAATAAATTAGGTATGCAAAAATGAGGTGTAAAGAGAATAGCTTTGTAAGTCCTCAAGTGATCTCCTTCAACACCTACAAGCCCCAGAAGATCCTACCATCAAATTGTCTTCATAACATCTCTCTTAAAATAAGCACCCTGCTCACAGGAGCATACCAGAGAGAGCATCCATTGTCTTGATATATTGCTATGAAAATAATAATGCAGTAACAGTCTTTTTTTGAGGGACCCCTCACATGTTCAGCCGGTGACAGAATCCATCACAGTCTACTGCTTTCAGCAGTTTTTCTCATTCTCCATTTTACTTTATTCCCTTGGACTTTATGCTCAGGAACTCTCTCCTTGCTCCTAAAGCAGAAGCCTTCATCTTTTGAACCTGCTACATGAAAAACTTCCTCCCAAGTCAATGGACACAAAGGATTCATGGAACTTTGTTAACTTTGATATAGGCTGGCTGCTGACTGAATCTCTGTATGTGGACTGCACCGAGAACTCTACAAGTCACCTCGGTTCTGAACAGCTTGGCAAGTTTGGTGTGATTACAGTTGAGATCAACATTTCAATAAGGCATAATTAGCCCGCCAGGTGATTAATTCATTGTGCATATTAGACTATCCAAATTATTCTCATTAAGGCTGTATTCCAATAACTTGAAGCTTAATTTTTAAGTATATGACTAGTATCCTTGAAATCTTCAGGCTCTTCATATGCATAATGTTAAGCACATGCATAAGTACTGTAATGAATAAGAACACTGGCTCTTTTATATGAAGGCTTTTTTTAACTATTTATCATCATTACTTAAAACTTATTTGCAGGCTATTTTAATATGCTTTTTTTGTTGCTTTTTGTTTGTTTGTTTATTTGTTTGCTACACTGTCATTAATGTCCTTGCTCTTCTATTTTTCCTTCACAATGCATTAGTGCTAAGACCTCTAATCAGGGATCAGTGCCTCATTGCATGCTAGGCACTGTACAAACATAGAACATAAAGCCTGGGTTGCATTGAGGTTCTACCTCAATGCAACACATGGATATAGCTAAGTCATGAGCACAAGGCAACAATGAGAAAATTCACAATATCTATCTCAAGATCAATATCATGTTTCAGTCAGAGGAGCCAATGGTACATGATAGAGTTGTTTGTTACACTGTAAAGTTCTCCTCTTCTTACTTGGTGCCTGGATTGTACTGTATTTAGAAGCATAATGCATAAATATGTCAGGCAGCATATCCAGTGGTAAGGACACCAGACTGGGGCTAAAAAGACCTGTTCACTTTTTAGTTCAACCATATAGCTGATGAACGCCACTGTACCTTTGTGTGATGCCACAAGCTTTAAGTCTTTGACTTATTTGGGAGTAGAATGGCACAGAGAGGGCAAAGATTTTGAGTGAGGCTCTTAGAAGCTACTGCAATATAAATATTTAGTCGGGATAACAATAACAAAGATAGGTTCTATGTTCATGTCTCAATGCTGGAGTCTATTTCATGGCAGTGTGGCAGTCTACCCCAGTAGATATATGCATCCTTGGCCCATGGGATTTCACCTGATTTTAGAAAGGCTTACATATAATGTAAGAAAGATCAAAAGGAGCTGGCTACACTGGGTGGAGGTTGTCATACCCTATTTCCATATTGCAGAAACACCAGCTTGCACCCTATGTACATAAAACTATAAGTTAATACCAACTGAAGCCACCAGGAAGACTATCACTAGCTTTACTAGGATCTGGATGGATACCTTGAAGTGACTACATATATTGTTCTCAAACATAAGACTAACAAAACAGTTGTGTAACCAACACAAATCAATAAAGGTGTACATATATAGATATCACATTCACTTACACACGTGCTTAAAAGTACCTGACACAAATGTTCATTTATCTTCTTCCTTAACTTCCAAAATTGGAGGCTAATTTCTTAATCTGGGTTTAGTTAAACTTCCTCTACTGCTTCTGCCACTTGTCATAAAAAATAAAAGAGTCAAATAGAGGGGGTGGAAATGCTAATTAGCCCCTGTCACAATTCATGCTGCTGTTGTAAGAATTCACAGTATGCAAAGCAGGTTAAAGCTACCCTAAGTGTCAGGCCCTGCTACTACTGACAGAAATTGACAATTCTTGGGTTAAAACACAGAAAAATTCTGTCTTCTCCACTTTGCTGATAGCATCTTTTTGCTTAGTCAGGCTTCAATTACCCATTACAATAAGAAAAATACAAAGGTGAAGGGTTATCTTAATAAGTGATGATAGTAGTGACAATAGCTGCATATATTGTGCCCTATAGCAAAAGTATAGTTTGCTATATTCAGACTTAAAAACAAATAAGTAGCTAATTCAAATGAAACTGCACTGCAACTTACTGTAAGTATCATAGAAGCAAATGTAACACAAAGTTAATTCCATGATAAATGACTGAGCATTCTAAGTATATAATTTAATCTAGTAGGTTGCTGCTTCTATGAACCAAGAATAATTTAGGAAACCAAAGTAGAACAAAAAGTAATTAAAATTAGGATTCTTGTAGTTACTTTTTAACAACCTTCATACACTCCTAACTACAGATAATTTCCCAAAGAACAGCTTGGTGCACATATTATGAAAAAAGTAATCTTTATTAAACTCACTTATGCACTGCTCTGTGAAGAAGGATCCTTTCACTTAAAGACCTGAACACAGACTATTAGTTTGCAGGAAGCTTTACTGAATCTTTACTAATTACAATGCTCATTTAAATGGAGAGGAACAAAGACCTGAGCATTAGTCCACACCAATAGTAAGAAGTTTGAATAACTGCTGATAAATGTTTTTATCTAATTCTGAAATGTTACCTTTTCCTGACCATATATAGAACTTGCTTCATTTACAGAGTGAAAACAGCAAGTGACTTTGTATCAACCGATCCTTAGAAGGAACTGATTGTCACAGCTTTGCCGCCAGCAGGTGTAGTTAACCCATACAGGTTTCTCTGGAACATGTAACTGCTATACCACTGAGCCTATACATAATTGCATCTTCCATTTTGAAAAATGAGGATCTAGATTGCTGAACACAGAACAAACTCATGGGCTGAAACACACTGCAATCTGTTACTGTTATATGTATACAAGCATTACATTAAAATACAGCAGCTGCTTAATATTTGGCTTCAGAAGCAGATTGACAAACTACCAATTTTGAAACTAAGGGTCTTTGAAATCTTGCTGTAAGCTTCAGTGTTCTCAAATTCATGTACCTCTACTGCCTGCCTCACTTGGACAGACCTATAGAAGGAGACATGTAACAGACTGGAACAAATTACAGCGAACTGAGGTGCAGTTTGGGGAAAAATTTGAGACTTACATCATTCCCCATTGGCAGATTTCTCAATGTATTATACTAGAAGAGGAGAGCAAACTTCTTCACATTAGACACTTCTACAGATGCAGTCCCGAGCAATCACTTCCCTTGGGTTAATTATGGAGTCACGACTCATACCATGACTTATCTACACTAACACCGCTCTCTCACTCCCTCTAGTGCACGGCTACACAAGGTAAATTGGACCATCAATGCACAAACCAAAAATAACTCAGCACCCATTATTGTACAAAGAGCCAAAGTGTTCATAAAAAATCAAGATAGATGAATTTTCTTAATAAGTGGCTAAAACATCCTCAGCATTTCCGGAGCTATTTTGCTGCTCAAGGGTTTTCAATATGATGCTCTGATGATAGAAGAACCACTTCTATCAAATATTAAGCTACTGTAAATTTACTATAATTGAATAATTTGCCTCTTAGCTTTGGTTCACTAAAACTGTAGCAAGATTCTCATCTCTAAGTGATCATTCCACAGTCTGTTTCAATGTATGTCATGTCAGACAAGGCTCATATATACTACCATTTGAGATTAGTAATTCTAAAGCCAAGGGACCTTGTAAAAGATCTGGATAATAGACCATAAAGTATGTAAGTATTTAGTTAAATTAAATTGCGATTAGGTTTTTGAGCTCCATATTTAAACACAAAATAGTTGGATAAATCTTTGCTACTTAAAAGAAGTACTATCTGTGAATTCAAATGAACAGAAGAAATTCTAGTTTTTCAGCAAAGGGAATGAGAGGAATACCTGCATTTTCTGTGACCACTACTTTGCAACAAAATCATTTTGCCAGACTTTTCCATCCTTGGAGAACATAACGGTGACCAGAGAGTAATTCTGTGACAACTTTCTCCATGAATCTGATCCTGATGTTTAGCAATTTTTCATCTAATTTACCTCAGTGAAAGTGAAGGTCTTCTTTCAGGAGCTTTTCGGCAAGACAGAAAAGGTTTTTCTCTCAATTGTCTCAATACAAACATGAGCTGTTATCCTCATTCTCTCTGGAGGTTTTTGAAGAACCTAAGCATGTCAAGTAATCACCTAAAGACTCTGTTATGCCAAGGAGTTTTCAGGTGTGCTTGCTGTTGTTCTCCTCTATGCCCAGTTTGTCTTGGATCCTCAAAATCAGACACTGTGCTGACATTATCCTCCTATCCTGATTTGGTTCAGGATTTTTTTGTTTGTTTGTTTTGTTGTCTATCTCAGTGACTTCATGTCTAGGAAATGGACATTATGTCTGTCTTACAGCTCTCAGTAGGCTGAGCGGCCAACTATCTATCATAGGAATCACTCTAGTACTTAGAAATAACAAAACTGACAGAACTAAGAATGCAAGATTCGGTCTATATCAGAAAAAAACAGCTCGTTGAATGCCACTGAACAATAAAATCAAAATCCAACATGCTACTATTGTTTTTGCAATATTTAAGATTTGTCTGGGAAGAGATGCACTAAAAATTTAGTAGAAGCCTCTTCAACCTAAATGGCTAAAGGCCATTTCTAGTTCACTTTTCCAGACTAAAATTGTTTGATGATTTTTAAGTCAGTGCGATATGTGTTTACATTTAGGGTGTAATACTGAATATTTTGTCCACAGCTACATTGACAGTAACAGTGTGTGCTTTATTTAATTGGTGTTTAGAGTTTGTTGTAGCAGAGATAGTAACTAAATCACAACAGTACAGATGCAGCTTTTTCTCTTCACTGTCTTTCATTTTTTGTCCTTGTTAGGACACAAAATTAAAATATATTAGAAACCATTAACAAGTAGCTTTTTTCAGGTGAGTTTCTTGGTTCAGGATGGAAAGAAGGGGGTAAAAATTTCAGAAAGTCTGTGTAGTACATACCTGCATGTGTACTCATCCTGTGCTCCCAAGAGGCCATCCCAGAAGCTGAGGTGTGGGGGCAGGCAAAGATTTTCCTTTTCTCCTAAGCATACCCTTTCAACAAATGGGATTCCTGCAACTGTCCAAATAGAATCTTTATCTTCCATGTGAGTCACTCCTGGGGACTATTGCAGAACAGCTCCAGAAACATTCACTTGGAGTTTTAAATTGATTAATACTGAAGGTCTCATCATCCCATATCTGTGTATCCACACTCACTGGCAGAATTTACCAAAACCAGAAAATTAATGTTGAATATTTGGAATATATTCGAAAAATTCACTGTTGAATTGGTTAATAAGTGAATTAACACAAGCAAGCTGGAATGTGCTTGTGTCCAATCAAAGATCACAATATAAATACTGAAAAACAATCCAGCTGTAATCATTCTTTCCTGTGCCAGATCCATAAACTTAAAATGTTTTCATACTCTTGGGAAAAAAGTAGTTTATTGCTACTCTCCATCTCATTTTATTTATTATAATCATAATTTCTGTATTTAACTCGTAATCCTTCCAGTCTGAGCGTTAAGTGAAGCTTATTCTATCACTAACATGTCAGGTTGGACAGAGTACTGTTGAATAGTGGAGAAAGTTCATTTACCAGTGATGCCAACTGCCTTTTTAATAGATTATAATTTTCTGATTTCTATTCAGCGGTGTTAAGCAATTATCAGGTTACTTGCTTTGCTTTAAAAAATATTTTTACATTTATCCAATAAAATTCTGCTTCTCATCTACTGCAGTTTCTCGTAGCCCATTCCTTGCTTCTTTTGAAAGTTTTTTGATATATTTTTTTAATGTATGAAACTGGTTTTAAAGGAGGTTGTGGAGAACCTGGTGTTGTTGCCATCAGAATCTTTCAGATCCCACAGCTGCATTAAGTCAGCGAAGCAATCAGTCTTGTCTTAAGCAATTTTGATGTAATCAAGAACTGTGCTCTAACACCCTTGGCTGCACTTGTACTACTATCATGGCAACATGATGACTTTTTTTCCTTTGAAATAGCACATATGCTACTATGCACTGAAAAAAGTCTGAAAAAAAAGCAGCCAAAGGCCAAAACCTGCTGCCGGTGATGCTGCTTTAAATCTGGAATCACATCCACTAACTTGAATAAAGCACCTCCAGGTTTACGCTAAGGTACCTGAAAGCAGAATTAGGTGATATATGTGCAGCATTTTGATAGGAAAGAAGATTCTGCTGATGAGTTATTTTCTCAGGATTTTTACTGCAGAAAGATGGGAGTGTAGCCTCCCATTACCAAAAAGGAGTAAACCCATTACACTACTCCTAGACCGCCAAGTTCTCCTCTCATGCAGGTAAGGAAAATTCTGAAGCAAATAAAGTTTTTTGTGTTTTATGGTTTGTTTGGGCTTGTTTGTTTATTATACAATGGAGTTGTTAATATACAATATTGTATATTGTTTTGTTATAACTTAGCTAATGCTGTTTTCTAAAAAGTTCAGAATTGTACTAGCCAAGGAGGCAGAGAGATGTCGTATTAAACTGCTCCATCCTTTGCTACCCACAGGCTGCGAGTCTTATGTTAGACAATTATGATGCACAACAGTAATTTTCCATTATTTTTGCTGCAAAATATTGAAAAAACTGCTTGACTTCTTTGTGTCTTTTTTTATACAGATACATACAATACAAAGAAATATTTTCCCATTTTATAAGAACTTTACACAGTTTAATTTGACACATCTCTTAATGTATTTTGAGATCTTTAGAGAATGACTGTGAAAGTATTATCTGTCTATGTTATTAGATAATAACATTTGACAGGAACCAGGAAACTTCCAGTATGTCTACAAGGAAATATCTTGTATGTCACTGGATTTATATTCTTCTGAAGACTCTCAGATCAGGCCTAGGATTAGTCCCTCAAACACAGGGTGAAGTAATGTCACACTGAAGACTTTTATTTTATTTCCTACTGTTGCAAAAGTGATTAAATTTAAAACTTTGTTTTTCAAAAATATACTCCTCCTCTATCTTCTCCTATTAGAAGCATAAAATAGAATCACAGAACAATTTTAATCAGAAGGGGCCTTCAGAGTTCACCTGACCTATACTCAAAGCAAGTCTAACTTATGAGCTTTGAGGCCATCTTTGTATAAGGTCAAAAATATCTGAGGTTTAATTATGTATACCTGGGGTCCTCTTTGAATCAATTTTAATTGTTATCATTCAAGATTTTTTAAAACTGCTATTTTCATTCCCAGACCAAAATCCAAACAAAAAATGTAATTTGAATAATTTCATATGATCAGCTGAGTGTTACAAGAAGGCAGAAAGGAAAACAGGTGGGAAGGAGGGAAGGTGGGAAGGCGGGAAGGCAGGCATGCAGGAAGTTAGCAAGGCGGGCAGGGAGGCAGGCAGGCAGGCAGGCAGGCAGGCAGGCAGGCAGGCAGGCAGGCAGGCAGGCAGGCAGGAAGGAAGGAAGGAAGGAAGGAAGGAAGGAAGGAAGGAAGGAAGGAAGGAAGGAAGGAAGGACTTACGTGCACATCATATTTTAAAGGCTCAGGTTTTTTGCATTTTCTCAAATTTGCATTTTCTCAAATGACCATCATGTTTAGGTAGAGATCAGTCAAAAATCTTTAAAACATCCTCATAAAGATTGCAGATTATATTTTAGTTCTCCCAGATAGGGAAGTTATAATATTCAGTTCCATTTTGATGTGATGCAGAAGGTCCATTGACAAACGATATTATTCAGCAGTCTCTAGTATTTACGTTTTTGCACTGAAAAGGGTTAATTACCTATTACATAAAATTGTTGAGAGAATGCCATTCTTCTGTGTCAAATCCTATTTTCATTGTACTCAACCTTATTTTAATGACATAGAACTGGACAAATGGGGAAAAACACCCATGGCACAATTTCTGCCAATGAATATTTCAGCAGGTGCCTCTTGGCTAAAAGTCTAGATAAAAGCCTTGCTCCAGGCAAATTAAGGGTGGAAGAAAAGATTTCTAAGTACTGAGAGCTTATGAGAAAAGAACAAGCATAGAACCCTAGACATGATCCTTTCAATCAAAAATCTAGAGATCACAGCAAAAGGCAATTACAATGCCTCCTCCTTTGTGTTGTAGTCTGTGTTTTGCTGCTGTGTACACAAAAGTTTCCAGCTAGGATGAGTGTTTAGCCTTCTCTTTATTTTCAGTTGTTTATTGTAGCTGTTAACAACATCATTTCCTCTTTTTAAGAGTACAAACAAGTCTCTTACAGGACTCCCTATAAACATAGGGCGTAGCTTGTACTTTTAAACTACACTGAGTTGGTTTATTCAGTAGACTACAGAAAGGGTTTTGTTGCTGTAACACATTGACATGATAAAATAAATCCTGTTTGGAACTAAAATTTGGATTAAGCATGAAAACACACAGCCCTGGGTAGTTTTTTTTCCTCTGAGCTTTCTTTTGAACTCTGAGGAGTTTCCGAGTGCTGCAGAAAAGCAGAAAGGTGCGATCATAACTGGGGTAGCAAAGCCAAGCTGGCACAGAGAAACGACAGCTGAAAGGGTCACAAGTTATATATGAGATAGCAGTGGGGTTCTCAGGGAAAATAAAAGGGAAAGACACAGAAGAATAGCAGCAACATAAAAACTATGGGACAAAGCATGCTGAAGTTGGGGAAAAGTGGACATACAGTTACAACTTTGGAGTAAAACAAAAAAGTCCTCATCTTCAGGATTTCCTCTGGGCATGTAACTGCTCTGTAACTGTCTTCTGCACCTTGTCTTGCAATACAGACTACAACTTTGAAGGTCAAGATAAAACCCACATCTCCCAGAAGGGTGGGCATACACTGCACCCCAGCTGTGCCTCAGCTCTACTGACAGAATAGCACCTGCTTTCTTCTTTCAGTCTTACACACAGCCACTAGATCTCCCTCCAGATTTCAAAGATGGCCACACCAATTGAAGCAAAACAGTGAACAGGATTAGCTGAAACTCCATGAGTGACTTGGCAGACTTCAAATGTCAAAAACAAAACTTCTACTATCTTTACCAGGAGGCACAAGAAAGGTGACTTTTTGCCCATATGTTTTTTCATTTTTTTTTCTTCATTTATTTGCTTTTCTTGCCTTCTTATTGTTTGTTCACAATATATCTGCCTCTAGGCTTTCTCTTCCCATTGATCATTTTCCTGTCCATGAAATATCCCCAAGACATATTCCATCTCTCTCCTCTTTTTCATATTTTCCTTCCCAACTCTGTCCCTTTTATTAATCTTTTTATCACCCTTCCCATTTTTGTTTTTATCCTAATACTAAAGAAATTATTTTGGAGAGAATAGTCTTTTATTCCCATAAAAAGACCTTTATAAGAATTACATTATCTCCTTAAAACTGTCATGTGGTAAAAAAAAAAACCACAATAAAAATTGCTGGAATTTTCAGCTACCAAAATCTGTGTAGTTTGTTTTGTTGAAATATGTCAGCAATAGAAAATGTTCCCCCAAATGACAAATATTCTCACTAAAATTGTTATTCTGTCAAAAACACCATCGTCTCAGGAAAAAGACATTTGAATGTGACATCTTTGACCAGCGCTGCAAAATACTCTTTCCACATCTCCCTACCTCAGGGTTCTTTCCCTTGCCTTAAACTTCTACAACACCCTTGGTATTTTCTGCATTTTGTCACATTCTTCTGCAACTCCATCATCTCTTCATCAACTACTTTTCTCTGCTGTCCTCTCTGCCTTTTTCTACCACTCTGCAGTGCATTTGGGTAGGAATGCTTGTCTGAAAAAGAAAAGGGTCATGCATTCCTGTTTGATGTGGTGATGTGGTGTATACCTATTTCTCTCTATCCTGTATTAACTATGTGTTTTCAAAGTCAAAAGCTGCATACAAACAATGTCCACTGAAACCTGTAGGCAGTGCTCCAATTCTTAAATAATAAAGCTGGATTACAGAGGTTGGTTATGATAGATGGAGTCAACTTGGGAGGAAATTTAATTTTTCTGGGAGCTAATGAAGCCAGCTTCATTTAGATGGACATTTAATACTGCATAGCTGTAAGAGTCAGAATAGTATTAATATTTTATTTTTAACAAAAGCCAAGCTTATATAATAATTTTCAGTGAAACATAACTAGGAGCTAGCCTACTGGGACACAGTAGAGTAACTGTTCTTAAATTTTAATAAGTTGAAAATAGTATTGTTGCTATTGTCAATATTCCACAAAAGAATCACTGAAGCTTCAACTCATCAAACCAAGCAAATAAGTGTCTAGTTTGGCTTTCTCAGCAGTTCTTTTCACTTAAATCTTTATGAAAGTGAACCATGAAGACTCCAGCAGCATAGAAAACAACTAAAGTTTGTATGTTACTGTTATCATTAGCTTCTGTAAACACTTTCATAATAAAAGGCCCCCAGATACATAGCATGTGGGAAGTATGGAAAGGAACAAACTAAATATATGTAAACTTTGACCAATTTGAAGAATACTTATTTTTATAGATGTATATTTTTCAGAACTTATTTTTAATAAGGCTATTAGTACTTATTCAGAGACTTGACCTTCAGCAGGAGGAGTAGTCTTGTTTACTTTTTAGTACAGCTACTAGCACAAGAATGAAGTTATTCTGTGTTTGATGGGTATCATTTGACATCTAGCCATTTCTCTGACAAACTATAAACTGTAGTGCTATAGCAAAAACTCTTCACAACCACTCAGTCTACATATCCACCCTTATGCCAGCAGCAACCATGGACCTATGCCCAAATAGTAATGCACAAGGTTATCACCTGAAAATCAAGCCTTGTGATGTATGATATGCCCCTTAGAGCAGTTTTGGTACCATGGTCCCAGTCTGGCCATATTTGTTGCCCCAAGTAAAAATCAACAGCCACTGGATGTGAAACATTTTTCTGAGACTCGTGGTCTCCACTCACAGCTCAAAATCATAATGCTTCACTATACCTCATGACTGCTGCTGCTACTTTCACAACTATTTCTGCCTCAGGTCTATATCATCATCATGTGCTTTATGGCACTATACTCAAGCAAGCCAGAATGCATACGTCAAATTAACTAAGAACAATTGGCTCATAGGCAACACAGTGCAAGTTAATGAGATGAAATCAGAACTAGGACATTAGTCAGTAAGTATGCAAAGCAAAGGCAGCAAATGTTTGTGATGAAATTGCATGTATCACATATGTTAAGATAGTATTACAGTTCTGTACCACAACTTTAATAATGCAAAGCTTCCATTCCAGGACCAGAAAGGGAAGCAGCGTAACATACAGGCAATCATCCATTTCAGTTTTTCCTGATTACTGCTTCTGTAGTTTATAATGGCATTCTTTAAAACAAAATAACAAGTGAAGGATACAGGGAGAGAAAAAGGACCCCACATTTTCAGTGACCTGGTCTAGTGGGAGGTGTCCCTGCCCATGCAGGGGGGTTGGAAATAGATTATTTTTAATGTCCCTTCGAATTCAAACCATCTTATGATTTTATGATATTTCGATAATTTTCTGGGACTAATAGAAACTTCTGATGTTTGCTGAAATATCTTATATAATATAGAAAATTATCTTTTCAAGAAACAAATGTAATTGGTCTTTCAGGTCCAGTAACAGAACACAGATAATGAGTGTTCAGTTTCAAATAAAGCATTCCAAGCTAATTTTTTCATGTATGTAGGTACTTAAATTTGTAGTCTGATGCCCAAGCTGTTTAGCTATTTAACATCCACTGAATACTATGAAATTTATATACTAAATTTGGAACAGACACTTCTGTGACTCCAACGATGTACTTAGCTGGATTTTAATTGCTTTAAAAACAAACAACAATAACTGTGCTGGTTTGGTTTGGTGGGCTTTTTCGTAGCAGGGGAAGGGCCCCAGGAGTGGCTCCGGTAAGAAGCTGAAAAGCTCCCCCTGCTCCAAAACCAGCCAAGGGCCCATTAGAGGGACAATAGAAGCGCCTCAGCGATTAACATACGAAAGAACTGAAATGAGACCTGAGCAGAGGAGCACTTAAGGGAGAAGAGCTGTGCTGGGGAAGCAGAGCGGTGCTGGTGCTTGGTGAGCAAGAAGGGAAAGAAGGTGCCCGAGAAGAGGTTTCCCTGCAACCCGTGGTGAGATGGCAGGCTGTCCCTCTGCACTTGTGGAGGAACGTGGTGGAACATTCCCTGAAGGTGCCAGGAGAGGTAGACAGTGGACTTGGATTTTGTGGCCAGAGGATTTGCTGCCTCTGGACTGTGATTGTGCAGCTTTGGAAGACCCTGGTGCCAGGGGAGTTTGTTCCTGAAGCAGCCTGTGACTCTGTGGGAAGCCCAGGCTGGAGCAGCTCCGGACCTCATGGGAAGGACTCATGAAGGAGAGGTTCGTGGAGGACTCTCTCCCATGGGAGGAGCCCCATGGGGAAGCAAGGAAGGACTGTAAGGAATCCTTCTTCCTGAGGAGGATGGCACGGCAAGAACCACCAGCCTGTGAACTGACTCAAACCCCATCCCCTGCCCCCCTGTGCCGCTGGGGGGAAGGAGGGAGAGAAACCGGGAACAAAATTATTTGGACCCGGGAAGAAGGGAGGGGTGGGTATAACATATTTAAGCACTGTTCTGTGTGTTTGTGTCCTGTGTGTGTTTGATTCGTGTGAAATTAAATTATTCTTTTTTTTCCCCAAGTTGAGTATGTTTTGCCCGGGACCTTAATCGGTGAAGAACCCTCCTTGTCCTTTGTCTCAACCCATGAGCTTTGTCCTCCTCATCCCACAGTGTTTGTGTGTGGGGGGAGTCGAGTGAGCAGCCCTGTGGCTGTTCCTTTGTTGTCGTGTTGGGCCCAAACCACAACAATAACAATTTTAAAAAGTAACAATATTTACGATATTTTTTAAATGTTCCTGTTATAATTACAGATTGAACTACTTTATTGTTCAAGGTGCTAAAGTGCCTTGACAGTTCAGGGGTTAAAAACTCTAACCTTTGCTGCCAAGTGTCTCTGCAGATGCTGCTGGGACTAAATGTAGGGAACAGTCACATTATGTTCTGCCTACCTGGAATGGGGCAGGCAGCCTAGTTGGAGAGCAAACCTTCTGAAAGGAGAGTGTTAACAAGCCTAATTGTCAGTATCAACCTGATTAACTACAAAGTAAGGTAATATAAACCAGAAACAGAGAAAGCAAGAGAAAGTGCAAAGAAAGATTTAAATAAGGCTGGTAAGGTTTCTCAACTTTTTTTTATCGTTACTATTTCCTATATTAGGTCTGCATTGTATTCTTGGGGAGTGGAGAGCATTAGCTGAGAAACCAAGCTTTGCCTTAAGATATTTGACAGTTTGAAGAAAACCTGATCTTTACCTTGTCAGGCAGCTGACAAGTACTTGACCTGAAACCCTACTGTCCCACTTGCATTCTTAGCATGAGTCAGCAACAGAGCCTGTAACTGGCAACTGGTAATAATGGTATCGGAAAAACCTACTGAGAAGAATTTTCATTAATGCTTTCTCATTCTCTCTTCTCCTACGATTCTGATTGCGCAAATCAGCCCTCTCTTAGCCCTGATATTGGTGAAGTGCATGACATTACTACTTTCCATCTTGCTGCCTGTATCTCAGCTGTGGAAACAGAGCATCATAGCTCACACAGGTAGAAAATCTTTTCCTTAAACAAAGTTAGGTAGAACTTTCTGTGTGGGCTTTACTAAATCTGTGTCCTGGTTTGAGTGCTCCAGGACTGTTCACAGCTGAGGAGAGTGCTGTGGGAGTTGCTGGGGTGGGGGAAGGCAACAGGGGTTTGCCCATTCATGAACACATTTTTATATAATTGTACATATTTTCTTTTATCATTAGTGTTTAATTAAAGCTGTGTAGTTTACTTTTCAATCCAGAGAGTGTCTCATTCTCTCTCCTTCCCTCCCTGGGTGGGAGGGGGAGGGGATAGACAGCATTGTTGTCTCTGGTTTAATTGCCAATCCTGAGTCAAACTGTGACAAAATTATTCTGACAATCCAGCATACTTGTGTAGCTAAGCAGTACAGAAGCAATAATATTTATTGGGGTAGAATAAGTCTTTGATATTATATATCTGGTCCATATGAGAAAAATTCAGCTCCTCCCGGGGTGGAGGAGCCCACAGCAGTGCAGAGTCCATTTCATGGAATCATAGCATGGTTTGGTTTCGAAGGAACTCTAAAGATCACCTACTTCAAATCCCCCTTCCATGTGTAGAGACACTTCCCACTAGACCATGTTGCTCCTAGCCCCATCCAACCTGGCCTTGGAAAACTTCCTGGGACGGGGTATGCACAACTGCCCTAGGCAACTTGTTCCAGTGTCTTACCACCCTCACAGTCAAGAATGTCTTCCTAAAGTCTAACATAAATCTACCCCCTTCCAGTTTAAAGTCTTTACCCCTTGTCCCATAACTACAAGCCCTTGTAAAAAGTCCCTCCCCAGCTTTTCTGCAGGACCCCTTCAGGTACTGGAAGGCTGCTGTAAGGTCTCCCTCTCTTCTCCAGGCTGAACAGGCCTGACTCTTTCAGCCTGTCTCCGTAGGAGAGCTGCTCCAGCCCTCTGATCATCTTTGTGGCCCCCCTCTGGACTTGCTCCAGCAGCACCATGTCCTTCATTGTGCTGGGGACTCCAGAGCTGGACACAGCACTCCTGGTAGGGTCTCACGAGAGCCGAGTAAAGGGGGAAAAACACCTCCCTTGACCTGCTGGTCATACTTCTTTTGATGCAGCCCAGGATGCAGTTGGCTTTCTGGGCTGCAAGTACACATTGCCTGCTCATATTAAGCTTCTCATCAAGCAGCACCCCTAAGCCCTTATCCTCTGTCTGTTCTTAATCCATGCGCTGCCCAGCCTGTAACTGTACTTGGGATTGCCCTGCCCCATGTGCAGAACCTTGCACTTGGCCTTGTTGAACTTCATGTGGCTTGGTCGCACCTTTCAAACCTGTCAGGATCACTCTAAACGGCATCCCTTCCCTCCAGCATGATGACCACACCACATCCTTTGGTGTCATTAGCAAACTTGCTGCAGGTGTACTCAATCCCACTGTCTCATGTCACCAAAAAGGTGTTAGCAGCGGTCCCAGTACCCCTTGTGGAACACTACTCATCACTGGTCTCCATTTGAACATCGAGCCGTTGACCGCATCTCTTTGAGTGTGACCATCCAGCTGATTCTTTACCCACCACGTGATTGCTACTCTCTTCCACTCTGGGAGTTGGTTGAAGACTCTGAGTTCTTGACAAAACAATGTGTTTTTTTCTGGCATGCCAACGTTAGCTATATTCAGCCATTTTAATGAGGTAGTTCCATTTAGTTACCCTGAAACACAAAGCTGTTTGTTTATTCATCCTGTGTCCCTTTAGTTCTAATTAGATTGCTCAAGCTCTCACAGATGATTAAACGAGATCTCAGTACTGGGGCTTTCCCATTCATAGTGAGCTGATGGTGGCAGCAACTTGGGACCATACAGAGCCAGGTACCTTACCTGCAGTAGAACACCTCCTCAGCCCTTTCGTGGCACTGTACTAAACAGCAATGGCCACTTCTAGGACATTTATGTGGAGAGGAGGGAAATGGCTGTCCAGGCTGTACTTACTGCTCGAACAGCTGGTCTTTACCTCCTTAGTGGAAAATTCAGCAGGCTGGTTTTGATACAGAAGTTGCTGTTTGGACTTCATTGGCTTAGAGTACTTCAATATTAATCCCAGCAACATGCATTTTCAGACAATACTTTTATATTTCTTGATCCTTACTTGATAAACAAGGGTTTTTTGGGGTTGGTTTTATTTTGTTTTGGTTTTTTCCCCAAAAACGCTGCCATGTGATTGGCTGTCAAATAGCTCTCTTCTACCTAAAATCAAACAAGGATGTCCCCATGTTCTTGGAAAAGGATCAGCAGAATTCCACACAGTATATCAGACTGAGGTTTCTCAAAGGCAATGAGAATTCATGAAAAACATAATACTTTTTAAACTCTACTGGTTACACTGTTCTTGGTCTATACCAGAAGTATACAAATGGCCCTCCTGGGGACATTCAAGCTAGCCTCGATCTGTCTACTCTTTCTTGACTCATTGTCAGGGAAGGCAGAGCCATTTTGGTCAACTGATCAGTGTCTGGTGTGATGAGTGAGGACTGACTGACACAAGCAGAATGTAAACTTCTGAATTGGCACAGTTGGAGAACAAGAAAGCAAGCAAAACTGTTGAAAAACGCCAGTTATTAGAGCTGGACAAATTTCTGCTATTAGATAATGTAATTATTCCCCAAACTATACTTAATTATCAGGTACACAGATAAATTGATATTTTTATTCCTTTTTTAAATATTGAAAATTAATTGAAAAAAGCTTTTTTAAGAAAGATAATTAAACAAATATGCTATGAAACAAGGCCATGTGCAATTTCATTTTATGTGTAAATTACATGTAGGCCCAAAGGGGATGCAGTCTTATTATGCAGTTTATTCCTTTATTAGCATTTCAATAGGAAGACTTTTCCTCCTGGTTCAGAGGAAAACAAGGAAAGCAAGAGATACATGCTGGAGCTACATACAGATAGGGGGCCTTGAAGAGGTCCATTGTTCCTCCTCTCACCCCCAAAAAGGAATGAAAGAGGGTAGGATTGTGATCTCTGCAGATGAGAGGATATTGCAGAAGTGTGAAGTACAACTGGTTTCATTCTGCAGTAGATTGGCCTGTAACTTGAATCTGGTCCTAAGCCAGTAATGTTAGTTCCCTGCTGGAATCTGTTTATGGCAGGGCCTCGGTACAGAGTACAAAAAAAGCAGAAAAAATTATATTCAACCTCTCTGCATTCCCAGCATCTACCTTCTTCAGATAAATAAATGCAGATGTTAGAGAACTGTGGCAACTAATCTGAAATGTGTAACTGTATCACAGAGCATTTGTATTTATAGAAAATCTGAGCAAATCAGCTTCTGAGGATTTCATCTTCAGTGCTTCCCCTCTCACTTGGAAGTTCCTGACATCTCCCCCAGCCAGTTGTGATGTGTTTAGCCACATAATAATTATCCCTTTTGGTGTGCGTGTGTTTGAGATTCAAATATATAAAGACTGTTGTCTACTGAAACAAGCTGCGTTATGTTCATTTTAAGTTTACGCTGTCAAAAGGATACATTGTGTGTGTCTCATAATTGAGACCTTTTTTCCATCCTTGTTGTTTGTATGTCTTCCTTATATGTTTTTTTGTATGTTCAAATAAGTAAACCCAAGGGAAATTGTATACAACTCTTGCCCAATATGACTTGGATAGCCTCTTCATGAAAACAAAGTTTGGACTGACAAATGTAATAATATGATTGCCATAGCATATTTGGACACGTGATAAACACCATAGTGCTGGAACACACTCTTCAAAATATAGCACAATACAGTGCAAACTGAGTATATATTCAACAAACTAAGAACAGCTTATAAACAGGTTTGACAGGATGCATGTTAGTGCGAAACACAAAATTATTTCTAATACGCATTCAAGGTGATATCTATAGGCCCAAAGGTATTAATATTTTTTATCAATGATATGGAAATAAAATAATTACTGCTGAGAAAAGTGGCAGCCTTTGCCATAATGATCAGGAGAGAACAAAGCACAGTGTTTTTTTTTTCGCATAGCAAGGTGTGCTTGTAGTCAACAGCAAGGAATAAGACTCTGAGAAATGGACATTGTATCCTGAGTCTCAGGAAAAGATTCAAAAGTCACAGTGGAGAAGCAAGTTGTATTTCATATATGATGCCATGGTGAAAAGGACCGAGGCACTCCTTGGTGTATAAGCTAGGGACAGAGCATGGTGCAGTGGGAACATTATATGTCTGCATAACACATTGATGGAAAGAATGCTGGAGTGTTGCTCTAAGTTCTTGTGTTGCTGTTAGGAGTAAAAGATACCCAAAAGCTGAGAAGATATTAAAAAGACAAAAAAATTATTCTAAAACTGGAAAAAGTGTTTTGAACAGAGAAACTTTATCCATCAATTGAGAAATGCCCTCAAATACCTTCCTGGAAGATCATTCCAGCTGCCAAAGAACATTTTAATCTAGTAGAGTAGAACATAACAGCAAGTAATTACTGGTAAGTGAAGCCAGGTAAACTTAAACTAGGAAAATAACAAAATATTTAGCAGTCAGGGTAG
This sequence comes from Apus apus, assembly GCF_020740795.1. Taxonomy (NCBI): domain Eukaryota; kingdom Metazoa; phylum Chordata; class Aves; order Apodiformes; family Apodidae; genus Apus; species Apus apus. The sequence continues at coordinate 52,219,974 of NC_067286.1, read as the reverse complement.
TTAGCTAGAATAACGATCGAGCAAAGGAAAATAAAGGATATTTCATCTATCAACGTGGTAGGATCAAGGGAGAATGATCCTCTGCATTGATTAAAATAGGTTATTTGGTTTTAAACAAATATAATTAAAAGAAAATAAATTGCCTGAGATGTATGGGAGATCAGCCTCCACATTCTGTTTGTCCTTTTCAGACCCTAATATGTTGAAATATGTGAAATTTTTATTTATTTTTTTTTTTCATACAGGTGAACTGTGAAGTTTTTTTTTATTTTTCTCCATTAGAGAAAAACATTTTCCAAACAGCTGTAAAGGACACTGCTAGTTTACACAAAATGAAGACAGATCTAAAGATAATTATTATCAGCCTTTCAGATATATTATATTTTACAAAGAAGGCTAAACATTGACTAGGTAATTGGTGACTACTCTTTACTGCAATAATCATTGCATTGCTGTTACCTTCCTTTTCCTCTTCTCTTGTTTTTCACTTTATATTTGGATTAAGTGAGACAAGACTTTTTTTTCTTTTTTTTTTTCCCACTGAAATGGAGGCTTGATCTCTGCCTGGAACCTCTTGCTCTTACTAAGGTATAAATAAAAAAAAATATATAAGTATGTAATAATAGAAGAGAAAATTAGGTGTGAGGTCTCTCTTATACACTGTCTTCAATGTTACATCCTTTTCAATACTTAATGCTGCAGCCAGTGAGTGAATGATCTAAAAGTGCCATTATATATTTCAGCCACATAAAGCTATTCAACAAATAATTCTTTTCAAGTCCCCAGATTATCTTAATATGATTTACAATTTGTTTGGCACTTTCTAGGAATACCTGTGCTCTCCAAACTTTGTCATTTGTAGCATTTATGTAATAACATAACCTGTGATAAAGTAAGGTAATATGTCTTAATGTCTTATCAAAAGGGAAAAGTGGCAGTAATTATGCTTATAATAACAATGATGATGCCAGAAGTTTCCCCCTTTGCAAAGCATATAACAAAGAGATGTATAAGAAGGCAGAACTTGTTTGATAACTTTGAGCTTCACAAGCCATTGCAATTCAGTGACTTTCTGCAAAACAAAAATGCAGCATATTTTTCCACTGCTGAAGTAGACTTTCACCTAGTTCTCTGCAACTAATTAATGTGTATAAAGGTGGTAAAACCGGGTGTATATCAGCTTATGTATATTTCCCTGTCTCACTTTCCATTCTCCAGAGATTGGGTTTAACCCTTTGTTTCAAAGACTTTGAAGTTTCAAAAGGATGGAATAAATTCCCAGTGTTTTTATCTCTGAACCTACAGCTTGTTATCAACATTTCTTCTCACCAACTGATGCTATTTAAAGATCTAATATTTTTGCTTTAATGAATGACTAAATGAAGTAATACACCTTCTTTAGATGAATGGTCAAGCAGCCTGTAGTTCCACTCATTTTGTGGGTGGTTTCTTCATAAAACATTTAATTCATCCAGATTCCCTCATCTGTCACCTCTTTGGAGAAGGGTCAGCTGTTAAATATCTCAGATCTCCTGTTTTTCCACAAATGCCTTTCTGTTGGCTTCTGAAAGAGGACACAGATAGTAAACTTGCTCTTTTGACTGTCTCACTGAAAGGTCCAAAGTTATTTCCTCAGTCCTTTCTCTTTTAAGGGAGTCTCATAGATGCTTAGAGTTTGAGTCAGAATGTGTGGTTTCTGATTAGTCTTCAGAATCTGTTCTGTAGATTCGCTTTCTCTTGCACTCTCCAAAGACATTTTCTCCAAATACTGCTAGCAATACTTTTTTAATTGATTTAAAAAATATTCTGAATGCAAAACTAAATAATTAATTAATTAAAGACTAGACGCCACTTGCACAAAAAGGCTTTAAAAAAAAAAAATAATTTAAAAAAATCTGAAGAGAAGAGCAACATTTCCTGACGTGTGCTCAAAATTTACACCTCAACTGGGTCTTGACACACGATCTGATGCAAACAAAAGTGCAGTCTAGGTCTCCACAACATTTAGGCTAGGAGCTGTGCAGAAAATATTGTGGTTCCTATGTGGGATAAACGCATGTGTTTCCTTTGCAGGGAGGATGAGGAAGAAGGCTGGTCCTCCTGAGTATTTCCCAGTTACGGAGCCTCCGGGGCACACCCCAGCAGAAGGTACTGGGCAGCATGCTCAGACACAGTAGTACTGACAAGAGCGTCTCATGGCATGTAGTTGGATATCAAGAAACAAGAATATAGTGGAACACTGACTACAGCATTTTCTCTCAAGACTGGAGCTTAGCTCTTCCCACTTACTCTCATTTAAGTTTAATGCCTAGTATATATAAAGCACCGTGTTGCAATAAAATTACAGTCTTGAAAAAACAAAACAACAACAACAAAACTATTTCAAAATTTTGGGTAACATGCAACAAAACCACGGACAGAGTAGTGAAAGCTACAAGGCTGTCTTCATAAGGAGGCTGTTAAAAAGTGAAAATGTGACTTAGAGGCCACTTCCTGTCAACATGCAAAATTCATCTGTTTATTATAAAATAAAAAATTCAGAGCAAAACATAATTTAAAAACACATATGATATATGATTGTATTAAAGCTGAAAAGAGGAACAGAGCACATCTCCATATATATATGTATGCATATATACATACAGAGACAGAGTTTATGTCTATAGTCTTTTCAGTGAAGAATCTGCCAGTCCATGCCATGTTATTAATTATAAATAGATCTTAACCAAAGAATGTATGTTGTGTCTAATTTTAAAAGTGTATGAGGTTCAGATATTTATGGGCAGAAGTTTCCACACTCTGTGTGAGCAAGAGAAAGCACTTTCAAACTGGGACTTGACACTTGGATATGCATGTATGTCTCAGTTACACAGTAGTCAGAGAGGGAAGGCATGCAGAGAGAGAATATTTTATAAGTCGATATCAGTAAACTTCAAAAGCAGGCCCAATGATGGAAGGGAAAGCCCTTCATAAGGTACAGTGAGCAAGAGCACACCTTTAAAAGCTTGGCAAGCAAAAGCCAGAACGTGATAGATGCTGTAATTCAGAACCAGAGGCCAATGCAACAGACAGAGCTGGAATGATGTACTGCCTGTTTGTGCTGCCAAGGTCTCTGTGAATAAGATGAAGTCTGAAGATCACATTTCTAGGAGATAGTTCAGCAATCAGTTCTGGATCCTAGGCCAGATTAAACTGACAAATAAGTGATCTCTAGGACTATTTTAATTTCAGTTTATTCTAAGCAGGACCTTAATGCAATTCGATTTATGTTTTTATTTTATGTTTTTACAGGACACACGAACTCTCTTTTGCCCCTTGAAACACTTATTGTGAAAGATTGTTTTTGTTAATGTTCCCCAGGACAATTTACAGGTTGATTTAAAGGCATATGATTAAGAATAACACAGTCCAGAAGAAAGGCTAGTTATGTGCAGTGTAGGGAGTGAATCAGGCAAACGTCCCATTACCTGACATTACCAATAGCAGAAAGTCACTGAAGAGCAAGGTTTCCTAACATTTCTATATAAAATGCATACACTTTAGCTGGAAATTTACCTACAGATGTTAGAGGAAATGACAAAATATGTCAAGACACTTTCAGAGGTGGAGTCACTGCACTCCAATAAAAATATTGGTATCAGTCATCCCGAAGAGAATGTATTCAAATCATTCTTGTGCAGGGAGACTGAAGTTGTTTGCCTTTTAAAAGTGTTCTAGTGCAGTAGCTTCACTTTTGCTTCAGGTCTGGGACATTCTGTACACCACTGAATATGAGCAGAGGGTCATCATCTTAAAAGACAATATCCTTTTAACATGAAGAAACCCAGATGGATTGATAACACTACATTAATTTAAAAAACCCAAACACTTCATAGGATATTACTGGAAAGATTTTCATTCATTGTTGTGTTTTGTTGTTTTTTTTTTCTTCGCCCAGATTCTCATTTATACTCAGAGTGGAAGTAATTTCATCTAACTCTTCTTGATGACATCATGATATCAGTGGAAACAATCAACAAGAGATTCATCCCCTTCTAAGACTGGTGTGATGAATTGTGCTCTGGAGGTGTCTGTCTCTCTTTACTGAATACAGAAACAGCTGAGATAATTGACTCAGACTAGATGCCTAATTTTGAAATTATTAATGTTAGATGAGGTGAATCTTACCTTACGAGGGTATTTTTAAGGGCAGTCTGTGTATACAAATTTAATTAGTAATGCCATTATGAAAGTCCTCCATTTAATCGGAGAGATTCAAAAGTGATGCTTTTCAATGGTAATCAGCATTCAAGATCAAATACCTTTTCAGTATGTCAAATATTCATTGTAAGAAAGTATAGACTGGGATGCAATGGCTTTTCTTTTAACATCTAATTTACAGATTAAAAGATGATTGTGTTCTACTGTTACACTTCACCCCTCGGTGCCTTCGCTGTAGCCATAAGCTGGTGTCCCATGCTGCAGTGTGATGTCCGGGGCTGTTTTATAGTTCCAAAAATGCAACATTGAGGAAAGTAAATTGCTATATTCCACAACTGTTAGAAAAGGTGCTCCAGTATTATGAGTGGAACTGCTCAGTCGTCCTCTGCTCAAGTTAATGCACTGAAGTGGTTGAGGAAACAGGTAACTGAGTAACTTTCACTGAAAACAACCTAAAATTTATAACATTGCCAACACTTCCAAGCATCAGGCTAGGATTCAAGAGAATGCCAATTTGCTTACAATCCATGATGTAAACTGTATGTCACCTTATCAGAATACCTCTGCTAAGCATTCAATTAGTTTATTTTACTGAGGAAAAATCAAGTACGTATATACTTAAGAACTAAGAAGGCATTAGTTTTTCTTTTGATTCAATGTATTCAATTTATCCTATTACTGAATAGTGCCAAAGGTAATTTTGAAGTGATCAGGTTAAAATTTATGTGAGCTAAAACAAAGAGGTAGCTTAATTGAATAAGCACACTTAACTCATTAACCCTGTGCCCCAGGGACTAATCAGTATGAACCCAGGGCTGCTAACAATCACCAAGGTAGCAAAGTTCTGCTTCTTGCTCTGGGAAAAAAAAAAAAAAAGAAAAAAGAGGGGTGGAAACAAGGAAAGGGAAAACGGTCTGTAAGTATTTCTGGAGTAGAATGGGAGGCAAGGGCACAACATGAAGTTATTAGTGCTTAATTTTCCAGCAGAAAATCCTGCATTATTATAAAGCTGTTTTTTCCTCCCACTCTGAACAGAAGTTATTAGTTAGGAAGTGGAGCAGACAGGTGCTGCTTTCATTGTCACGAGTTATGGGAATGTGGGAAAGGCTGGGTAGTTTCAAACAAGAATGAAGAAATACAGTAGATCAAAGACCAGTGACCCCACCTGACCTGGCTTAATATAAAGAGACATTGGAAAGGGCTGGTGTGACAGGAGTCTGTTTCCACCATTGCTCAGGATGAAGGGAGGTGGGGGCTGAGGAGAGCAGTGGGTGATTTGTAAATATTTGGCATTCTCAAGGGGGTGTTTAGCGAGCTGGAAATAGGTCATATCTGCTCCTTTAAGCACCACTGAGACCAAATCAGTTTTTAATCCTCCTAAGACAGAGAAGGCCTTACAAAGATCATCCCCACTGTTAAAGATCGACATAACATTTAATAAAATATTTCATTAGCTCTTCAAGGCTGAAAAAAGGGTCTTCATCTCAGTAGTATGATAGTCATCGTCTGCAAAATAATTTAGAAGCACTGGGAGGATAGGTATTATTTAAAGGACACATCTGCTACTATCAGAGGATTATTTGGTGTAGGTAAGGATGCTTAATATTTATGATAACATCATTATCTCCTCACTGTCCCAGAGCCTGAATGAGACCAGTAGACAAATGAACAGTCTGTGGCTGAAGCTTAGAATCCGCAGTAACCCATGAGCTCAGGACTTCCATATGTGTGCTGTATATGAGTAGGTTGTATGAATCCCAGGTGAAAAAAATGCTCTTACCTTGTCATTGAATCCATTTAAATACCATATTTTGCAATGATTAATACTGATTGTTAATTTACTAATTATAGACCTAGGCCCATTACACTTGATTGAATCAAATGTTGTTCCTGGGAAAGAAGCGATTTTGATAAACAATTTGAGTTGATAATATTTTGGGACAAGATTTCAAAGCTGAGAACCTTCTATATTTTCTAAGAGTTAAATTGTAAGTGCCCTGATTTTGTGCTTAGACAAAAAAAAATCTATAATTACTGTACATCAAGATTAATTGAACATTTTTTATTTTGAAAATAAAGCACTTTGTCTCAATGAATTAATTTTTCCAGACTTATTTTAACAAAAATAGTTTTTATGTTCAGTTTTCACCTGAAGTAATGACTGCAAAATCATCACTGAAACCCAGAGCTGCAATACTAGTGAGTCACAAGGCATTGCCCTGTCCAAGATCAAAGCTGATGCACAGTCAGGTATGCCTTTACCATTCCTAAAGGTAATTTAGTCTAAAGACTCCCAATAAGGAAGTTTGTAAACCATGAGTGTGTGACCTGAGGTATACCATCAGATTGAAGTATGTTGGGTTTGGGGTTTTTCTTCTAATATTCAAGCCTCATCTCTACTGTTGCAAGAAGAGATGCTTGCTTCTTTCCCGTATCTAGCTCTGGAGTTACAGATGATGTAGGTTGAGAGAGGGTCAAGTTAGCAGCAAGGATACTGCTATTGTTGCTGTTGCTGAAGCCTAGGAAAAAGGCAGTCAGGCAGCTGGCACTTCCAGCTGCTGGTGTGGGGGGTTTGGCTCAGGTGGGATGTGCCCTATATATCACAATGCCTGGTGATTGCTTTAAACTAGGAACTAAAGAAAAACTGGATTAAGGAATAGAACAAATGTATTCTCTTCCCCCTTTGCCCTCTCTTACCTAAACAAATTTGTTTCCTTCAAACTTTCTTCATGGGTTAAAATCTCTACAGTTTGTCTTTGTACTCCTGAAATCTACATAATTCGGTGTACTCCCAAAACACCCACCAAGCCCAAGTATAATCAAATAATTTCATTCTGTGCCTTACACGGGGTAGATATCCCAGAAAATTATCTCTTTGCAGCAGCATTACGTTATTAATTTTTTGTTTCTATAACAATTTTAATACCATAAGACTATACAGGAATGAAAAATAACTTCCTACCAGACTTCAATCTGATTATTCAAAGCTTTCAGCTAGCAGAACAGAAGCTTGATTAAATACAGATTTTGCTGCATTGAGCATGACCTTCCATGACAGAATTGCACCTTTGGCAGAATGGACGGGAATAGCAAAGGTAAGACTGATGAGTTCAGGAAACGGAGATCACTTGATGAGTGGCCTATGAGTTCCCATCCTCTCTGGTAAGATTGGTCACAAATTGCATCGTCTTCAAAATGGAACTCTGTTCTGTTCCCAGTGACTTACTAATAAAGACAGTTAAATGATACTATTTTGCGATAATGCTTGAGATGACACAGCACCAAAAAAGGGACATAGATTACAGCAGGGAACATGATAATTTCAAAAGGTCCTCAGGAAGCTGCATTCCTTAAAGTGGTTACATTTATATATGTTTTGTCTGATTAGAAGCAGAACAGTGTGCCTTGGACACTGCAGTACTCCATATTCTGAAGAATGACTGACAAGGTAGAAATAAGCTCAAATTTAGGGAAAAAGTGGATCTACCTGATTGTAAATTTTACATGGAATATTTATAAATAGTGTCTTTAATTATCATTAGCAACTGAAAATACAAAATGTAATAGTTACCTATTCATTAGGAGATGCACATTACTGACAAGTTGAGAGCCAGGTTTTCAGATGCTGTATATAAATGAATTAATGCATGTCTGCAAAGCAAGTCCAGATGGATACAGTTGCATTTTTAAAAAAATTAAAGAAAAGCATGCCATTATTTATTTATTGTTTTAATATTGAAAAGTGGCAAGTACATCCTTAAATAAAACTATTTTTTACTCTAAGACTGGTGTGTTTAAAGAGACTCAGCTGTGGCCAGTGTCAGTAAGTGTGCTAATAGGATGGTTGACAGCTCCTGTGGAACATTTTCAGGGCAGCTGTATTATTGGTTCATGAAGCATTTCCTCATGTATTATGAGTGACAACAAACCTGGAAAAGGTGCAAGAAAGGCACTTCCAATTTATGAAGACAGTGCATGTTTGAATTCTCCAACACCAGACCATTATGCAATGAACCAGCACTCCATCTGTACTGTTACTGCATGTCACAGAACTGCATTGTCTTTCTGGGAAGCGACATATATTTCTTCTTCGGACCAAAATAAACTGCCTTGAAACTGTAGGATGTTTGTTTTGTAGCTGACATATGTTAAGCCAGCACCTAGTGGGTTAGTAATTTTCCTTAGTTCATGTGCCTTTGGGCTAAACTGGACTTATTGTACAGAATACCCAGAGGTCTAATCTGAGTTAGTTGCTCAGTTTTCTTAAATTAATTCTAATATTAAAGTGGCAACAAACTGTATAGAGATTTCAAGGGAACTGAGGCATACTGTTCTGTAGTTGTTCTTAGTGTTGGCTGAATCTTTGACATTTAATCTTTGCTGAGGAAACCCGGGTGGGTGCTTTATGCCTCTTCAGTACTTATTTTGCATTTCACACCCTTCTGCTTCCTTGCAAAAAAACTTTTTAATACTGTATAACCCGCCTGGTTTGTGAGTCTGTAACGGGAATACTGTTTTCCTCAAATGGGATGCCAGAATTGCAGCATTAAAGTGAGCCCTGAATTGGTGTTGTGTGGAAGTTTAGCACCCTAAAGTAGCTTCAGGAGGATTTGTGCCACCTATCAGTCCGCATCACACAAGTGCATTTAGGTACTTCAGTAAGGCAGCTATATTAGGAATTGAATCCTTAGATTCCCTTTGGAGTTGGAGAGAAAGCAAGGCACTTTGGGATGTAGTCAGGCCTTGAGACTTAGTGACCCTGCCCAACATGCTGCAGTACCTCAGTGCTTCAGCTATGCACCGAACAAGGGGAACCACATTATCCCTCCAGGACATGCTTTAGAGCAAATCTCAAAACTGGGCATGAGCTGGTCAATCTCAGGAACCAACAGTACTCTTGCAGCTGCAGTTCATATGCATATTTGCATTTTCCTGCCTTCTTCAATCTCCATCTGCCCTTTCAGCATTCAATGTCAATGGTCTTCACAGAAACAGCTCTTCTGTCTTTGTCTTACACGGGTTCCTTTTGACCACCACAGGAACAACACGCGACACAGAAACTGTACAAAGTGCTATGGTCTGTCCTCATGGCAGATGTATTTGCCCTTGAGAAAGTACTAAAGCACAAAGGCCACCCACAGGATCAAAAATAACTGAGTGGTTGAGGTTGGCAAGGACGTCTAGAGATCAGCTATCCCAAACCTCATCTCAGAGCTGGCTCAACTAGAACTGCTTGTCTAGAGCCATATCCATTTGGGGGCTGAATATATCCAAGGGTAGGAGCTAAATCACCCCATTTGTTCCAGTGTCTGACCACTTTCAAGGTAGAAAAGCTGCATCTTACATTTAGATGCGATTTCCTGTATTGCAACTTGTGCCTAGGATTTTCACCATATTATTTCAAGCAATAATGCACACAAAGAAAGAATGTAGCTCCTGGCTTGTCCATACAGCTTTATAAACACAATTCTTTTGACTGGGACTGGATACTGTTGGTTGTTGGCTCACTATCCATGAAGATTACTGTAGCTTTAGTAAACTAAGTCACATCTATTACCTTGCTAGTATATTTTTGGGGGTAGTACCACTGGCAGATACTCTCAAGTCTGGAGCTTATTCATCCCTTGAAGGATCTGATCTGGCAAGAAAACCCCTTAACTTATAGCTAAAAACACAAGATGGAGGAGAGACAAGCTTTGGTAGGGTAGTTTGCTCTCTTTCCTGTAGAAGCAGAGGTTAAGATCTCTTTCTTCCTGTTCTATGTGCTTCTGACTTTTCATTACCAACTACAAACAGAATTATTATGATTTGACAATATACGAGTTCTAAATTCTGTGGGGCTCTCTCATAAAAGGAAAAAAAAAACAAACCCAAACAACTGAGTCCAGGGGTTGGTTCTTTATATTAAAGGACAGTATGCCTGTGTGCTTTTGTGTTGGAGGTTGAGAAGGTGGTTACTGTGTAGGATCAGAGCCAAGGGTGTGGTGGTGAGCTCTGGCAAGGTTACGTAAGGAGAGAAATGGTTCTCAGCCTAGAGGATAGGTGTGTGCCGAAGGTTTCTGAGAAGCTGTTTGGCATAACTTGGAGGGAGATTTTGAACCATTTCAGGTTGGCAGAGCTTTAATTCAGGAAAGGAATGAAGACAACTGGTAAATGAGTTTGTGGGCGAATAGATGATATACTAGTGGTAAAAGGGCAATGGTAGACAGATTGAAAGAAGATTGACTAGAGTTTCCTAGAAAAAATTGTGAGAACCATGGTAGATGGTTTCTCACACCCTTTTTCATTCTGAAGTAACCATGCCATTTTCATAGTCACTTCTTACCTTATTTGGGAAAAAAAAAAAAAAAAGTAAAGGCAGGAACTTACAAGGTCTGTTTGAAAAATAATCGTATGTGATTTAATAATCTACTTTAACATCATATATGTTCCGTAGACAGGGAGGAACAGCACAGTCCATGGAATCAAGTGTGATTTACAGCCAACTTAGGGTCACGTCTCCCGAGGGTTCTATTACACTCAGAGAACAATTAAGATGCTTTAAAGATTGCCTGGCTCTTTATTCTTCCACTAAATTGCTGAAAGGTTCATATAAGGCTGAAGGCAGTTGAATAGGCATTTTCAGCTTTCTAAGTTTTTTCATTTTTTTTTCCCTTAGTGGAGAACTGAAGACTGGGGAAAAACATGGTTCCAAACTAAAATGACAGAAGAAAAGGAAAGAAAGGGTTTATAAATGCCATCAGGATGGTGGATCACTTCAGTGCATTTTAAATAGATAATGAGAGGTGGCCTTTACAGTTTCAAGGCAAGTTATGTCACTGAACTTGGGCTCCTTATATATTTTACTTTAGATTTTTTGTCTCAAAAGGAATGTGCTTAATGCTTTACAGCAAATATTCATCTTTTTCTTCACTTTCTTCTCAATTTTTTGTACGAGGAAACTCATGCTATGTTATTTTAAAATAATTTTAACTCATTGTTTCTCTTTGAAAGGTTAATTCAAGAGAGTTTAAACCACATAGGCACCTGGATGTGTGCGTTCTGTTATTTACTGCATTTTTTTACCACTTGGCATTTTACATTCTTCTCCCATATTTCTCATCCATGATTTGAGTTTGAAGAGTAGAAGAACAAGATCAAACAATAGGAAATTGTTATAAAATAACTTGCTATTGACTTTTAGTATGAAATGAACCTTGGCTGAGTTTTGTTTTATGATTGTTCTACTTGAGAAAGGTTCAGATTTTTAGGCCAGAGATTGTGTATGTATTCTGTTTTATGCTAGTATTTCCACAAATTTTTTAACATCACCTTAAAAATACAGTACCTACATAAGTATATATTTTTCTAGTTAAAAGCAGAAATACTTTTTAGATAATTCTTCTGGTGATTGTAAAGGACCTGGAATGTGGTTTTGTTTAGTCTTTTATTTCTGTAGTCTACTCTCCAAAGCCTAATCCAAATGAATTGTTAGATATTCAGTTTCATTTTCAATGCAACACACTGTTGTAACAGATCGAAAGATGCTGGTGGAGGACTGCCCTTCCGTAGAAAGAGACCTCAGATACCCTGGAACCCACATAGTCATCTTCATGGTGGTCTTCTACATTATCTCACATAAATGTAGGAATGGAGAGTCTGGAGCCAAGTAGGAAAGAAATAATTTTCCTAACATGTGAAAACTTTTGAAATAAAAATTAAATTAAGTAAGAAATAATACCAGAAAAAAAAAAAAAAAAAAAAAAAAGAAAAAGAAGAAGAAAACCAGAACTTTTCCTTCAACAATTCAAGAATAATTTTGTTTTGATTTCACCTTTCAAGTTCTCTATTCTTCTAACATTAAAATGATTAAGGTCCTGAAACAGAAAATTATCACAAAATAGGCTACTTAAGTTTTCATTTAGAAAATACAGAAATGAAACATTTTGACAATCATTGTATTTTCTTTTCTAACTTCGAGGTTAAAATAATTCATGAATAGTTCCTCACAAATACCTTCATTTTCCAGGAAATTTCTATAGAAACCATGTCAAGGGCTCCTCTGAAATACTCCTATCCCAGCATATAAGTAACATTATCACTCTGGAAAGATGCAATAGAGATTTTCTGGGCCTTCTTCTACAAGTCTGGACTGTAACCTTCAAGTTTTCACAATTTTACCACTGTGCTTTGCAACCTCAATCAGTTCTTATGTTGTCCACATCATTATAGTATCTGAAAGTCCTAGAGCAGTCCATTAAGCAACACTACTGACATTGTCACATGAGGCTTGTTCTGTTCTCTCCCCTGGGGGAGAAACGGGGTGTGCTGTTTTATTTTGTTGTGTCATTTTCACACATCCATCATCATGTAATACTCCTCCTTCTATTAGTTAATGCAGAAGGAGCATTTGTCCTCGGAGAAAAAAACTTCCCATGAAACTGGTACAAATCCTGAAAGGATCCCTTAAACAGGTCATCTTCATTAGCCCTGAATTCCCAGTCATGCTTGTCTTAGCAGCACCCCTCTGTCAGCAGGCAGTAATATTGAAGTCAGACCAGAAGCTGGCACAATTCAGGTGGTGTGGCTTTGCAGTGCTGACAGCCACCAGTCTGATCTAATAGATGCTTGTGAGAATTCACCATGGAGGTGACCATATAGGATGTTCACCTGTGGCTCTGCACCTTACTTCTCACAACTTGGCTAAAAAATGAAAAGCGCAACCCTTTTAACCCCACAGCTGCAGTGGTGGCATCCTCATTATTGCATCTGCCACACTTCAGATGCTTTCAATGCTGCATCTCATTTGGTGTTAAAGTAATACCACCACTGGTCATCTTGGTCACAGGTCCACACACTTTTTCCAACACAAAAAAGATACTAAAATGACCTGTGAAGTAATTATTGACCCTTGGGGAAGAAAAGAGAGGAAGAGGCCTTGCTGGGCTGTTTGTGTTTCTCATGATATATTATCTATTCCCAGTGACTTCCTTTCTCTGGAAAGCAGCTTAATGAAATTCCTGGTGGAGTTTCCAGACTGCAATAGCAGTATGTCTAGTGTTTTAAATTTTATTTAAATTTCATGCACATGAACAAGACAAGAGAGATGAAAATAATACCTCCTTATTAGGACACTGACACAAATAGAGAATTGCCTTAGTCAATATTCCCACTGACATTGATGGATTAGGGATGTTACATGGATTAGAGTTTATTGTGACTAAAACAGCAGTTGTTTTACTTCCTCCACCAGCATCCCATTTGGATGAATCAGGCAAACATGGAGAGAAAGATATGTTCTTGTTTGTGTTTGCAAGTAAGGAAGCAGACTGGAAGAAGTCAGGCAGAGAGATGAAGGGTTTTCCTAAGGACACCAAGAAGGTCAATGGAAAGTTGGGACTAGACTCCAGGTCTTGTCTTGGCTAAGTTTATTGCCCTGTGTAATAAAACAAAACAAAGGGGTCACACATGAACCTTAGAGATGTGGAAAATGAGAATGGAAGGGTGAGAAACAAAACATGGTTCATGTTATGTTCAAATTCAAATGAGAGCTTGTAACTGTGCATGTGGTTTCTTAAGAAAGTGACACAGGTATATAGGACAGTTTCGAGTAAGGCAAAATGCCCATGATGAAAGTCAAACTACGCAAACCTGGGCTCACCTCAGGTTTTGTTATCATCTCAGAACCAACTTGGATCACTGGAGTGTTTTTAATATTTCTTACCTTCAATACAGACAGGTCACAATTAAAAAATAAATAAAATAAATAAAAAAAAAAGCATGATTAGTTTTAGTGGAAAAAATCATACTAACTTTGTTCTAAGAAAATTCCTGTAAACTACAAATTTTCTGCATTGAGAAATGGCAATGTTGAGAAGTAACGAAACAAAAGAGAGGGGTGATTGATACAGTAAATGCGTAGAGGCTATTCAGGGCAAATAGATGAGGCAGTAACAAACAGATCAAGCTTTTCCATACAAAAACAGACTACCTTGATACTGGAGGGACTGCAGCATTACCGAAGATGTTTTGACCAAGTATCTGATCTGTCATGTGAGGAGTGAAGAATGCTGGACTTAGTCTCAGCAGATTATGTATCAGCTTTCCTGTGCTTGTTGCTGCTTGTACCTGGGACTTTGCCAGGGAAGGAAGGAATGAAAACATCTTCTCTTGTTATGGGCATTTCATAAATGAGGGAACCTTGCTCTAGGTGTGGTTGGGAGAAGATTTGCAATTGCCCTTTGTGAAACAGTGTCTTGAGCAGTAAAGATTCCTATTGGTTTCAGCATGCTGTGGTTCATGGCTGAAGGGAAATTTTTGTAAGTTTAGCTGGCAGAATTAGTACCTCCAGGATGGAAGTGGGATGGGATGTTTTTTTTTGCTTTTTAGTGGAAAACAGGCTAAATTTGAAAGGCATAGTTTTTGCACTTATTCGTTTGCATGCTTCTGCTCCTACATTTTGGCAATGAATTGCATGTTTCAGTCAGTGATGTTTGCATGGTAGTACTGGTGTATGCTCAGCACCTATTGAGTTTTATAAGATACCTGGAACCGACATCTGAGCTATCTGTAACAAACTCTTCTAGTGGAGAAAAGGCTGAGGCAGGCTGCTCTAAGCTTGTACTGCCAGACGTCCTTTGAACCCTGCTAGATTTCATCCACAGATATATTTGTGGTAAAGGGCAGTGCTCTGATCTCTGAACTCCCCAGTCGCTGTCCTTGGGAACTGACTCCTCTCTTACACTCTTCTAAACTCAGATTAAAAGAAGGGCATAAAGCAGAGGAAGGGGAGAAGAAAGGGAAGAAACTTCAACGTTTCCAGTGCAATGTTGTGGCCAAAAAGGTCTAAGGTGATACAGTGATCTATTAACAAGAGACTATTGAGAGGGAAATCTTTGCCTCTCTGAAGTCAGAGGTAAAGTTTGCAATGACTACAACAGGATTTGGGATTTTCCCTCTCAGCCTCCAGTGCACCAATACAATCTTCAGGAATGTATCGGTATAGAGGGGAAGTTTAAATCAGATATTCCTGGTTATACTCAAGTAAAGGCCCATTAAATAAAGCCTTTGCAGTACTTCTAACTGGAAAAAAATTCACCACAGTTTGTATTTTCAAAATGATAGCCCTATAGCAGGAAGTATGTGAACATTTTTTTTCCTGATTTCTAGTAAGTTAGGAATGAGAAGATTGTTGATGAAGAATGGAGGGGCGCTTGCTTGCACGCCTCAAGAAGCTGACTTCTTGTGTCCGTTTTATTTCTTGAGAAATTTACTGCTGCAAGTCCACTCCTACAAGACTGAAGTGAATGGAGTTTTATTATTGTGACTTCTGTTAGAGCAAGTTTACCTTTTGACTTGGTTGAAGATGCTTTGAGGAAAAGTAGTGTTCCTAACCCTGGACTACCACATGCTCATAGCGTGTAATGCGTGAAATGGTGTGTGTAGAACCTTTCCTGAGATATAGCAGTGATGTATATTGGAACATTTTACAGCTGCTAACATAATCACTATATTTATAACTGTGGTAAATATGCTTGCTAAAATGGGGTTATTTAGAACTATTTTGCTGGCAAAAATGAGGACAATATAAATATACGCTAGCAATTAAAAAGCATTATTTTTTTAAATAACAAAACATAAAAGTTAATATTTAAATTATTTTATTTTGACAAGCAAGTGTATATGACTTTTTTGTCTGTAAGACATGAGGCATCTGCAAAGTCTGACAGTAAAACAGATATCATTTCTCATATATTTTAATTGGATTCAATGCTGTTGACTTAAAGTAGTGTATTTTTGTTTCTCATTAAAAGATGAAAGAGACTAGGAAAGCTGCTTCTTTACTTAAAAATAAATACTTCCTGGACATGCCTTTTTAGGTGGAGAAACAGAGGGAAATAAACATGATTGAACTGAGTTTTTCAGACCAAAACAATCTTTCCTACAATTTGGATTTGCATTGCTACAGGTAAACCCAAAAAAGAAAAGGGTACAAGTGTGAATTACACTTTTACATTTACACAATTGCTCAGTTTGTCACAAATCTGACCTTTCCAGCGCAACTCCCATCACAAGGTCTGGCATATAAGCTGCCTTTCTGGCTGGGGTATAAGAGAGGTGGACTGGAAAAAAAGGAGGATATGGCAAGTCTAGCTGTCCTTCACCTTTTTTTGTAAGTAAAGAAGTCCAAGAAGGACTGATTGGCAGCTGAGTCAAAGCAGAGCATCTCTCAACCAGATTTACAGCAACGTAGAGGCACAAACCCCTTTTACTTATTTTTTTCTCCCACCTTTCATTTTCAGTGCTGGAAAGGGAGAACACTGAAGTGGGTTGTGCTTGGGTACTAGAAGGTCGCATTTCACTTGCAGTTTGCTGACAATGTTTTACAGCCAGACATGCACTCATTCTGCCTATTTTCCAAGCCTCATAGGTACAACCAGCTTTGAAGCAAATGTTATGTGCTTGAAGTTCTGTATTCATGCTCAGGCAGATGATCTCTACAGGGAAGGCGCTGAGAGGCACCACTGTGATACACTATCTGGCTTCCATTTTGAGTGGTATCTTGTGCCTAGCCAGTTCAAAAGACCACCAGAGTAACCTCTCCCCCATCTGCCTGCAGAGGAACAGTAAAAGGCCAGATCTATGTGGTCTCACTTCACTCTCTGGGTATGTAAGCATGGGAGGCTAGTGGTGGGGACAAACACAAGCCCTCATTCTTGGTTTTCTTCCCCTTAGGGCTGACCCAAGGCTCACTGGAATTGATAGAAATTTTCACACCAATGTGCATGAATTCTGGTTTAGCTCCTTCTATATCCACAGAGGCATGACTCATTCTGGAAAGGTCAAAATCACATCCATCTATCCCATCTTTCTTAACAGCTTGCTACATAGATCTGATGCATCAAATGCTGTACACAGAAACCTCTTTTAGCACTGATGACAGCAAAGTCTGTAAATTTAGCAGTTTCCAGCAGTGACATGGAGACGGAGTAGATGATTTAAACAGGATTTTCCATCCTAAATTCCACTTGTCCATTTTTCTGCTGAAACATGTGAACTAAACTGTTAATAACCAGAGGCCTGGTAACTTGGCAGGTCTGAAAGAAGCTGGTGTGGGTAAGCCTGCATGGGCAGACCGCAGATTTGACATCCAGGTTTTGATCAGATCTGAACAAGAATTTTAATGAATCAGCACAGGTATTTACCTCTGTTGGACACTTATACTAAACATGCTTGGGGCTGGTTGGTATCGAGATAGGTACCTTCCAGAGGGAAATTAGGAAGAAAGAAAATGAGAGGGAACAAGAGAGACATCACTCCTTCTTTTGAATCTCTGATAAATGAAAGCCCAAACTTCATTAAAAAATAAATCTCTGTTAAAATGCCTTCTTCCAGATAAAGTACATGTAACTGAGGTACAAGAACACTTGTATTAATTACACTGAAACTCACATACCTAATCCAGATACAATTCGCAAAGAAGATATTCACAACATGGTTTTGCTATCAAAGAAAGCTGTGTTTTATACTTTAGCTAATAATGAGAAAAAGTATCACTAGTACTATTATTAGCAGATATTATTTCTGTGTCTGTTCCTGTGAAATGTACATTCTTGAGCTTCTGGCATGTGGTCGTTTGGTGAAAAACTGGGGTTAATTTTCTAGGGAGGTTCTTTAGTAATCTTTTTGTAAAATCTATTTTGCTTTTTCTTTCTTTTTCTCTTCAACATAAAGTTCTTGTAGAATCTGCCCCTAAGAAAGGTGCCTTATTACTAACAACAATAACACTGACAAGAGGTTCAAATATTTTTAATAATTTTTTTTAATGTTTATTCATTCACCAGTTGGTAGCCCGAAGCAAGACAGCAGTCTTATTTTGCTAAACATTTTACAAAATTAAAAAATTACCCTGCACAATTATTTAACAGCCTTGACCTGTATCTTAGTTAACAACCTTATGACTTTATGGTATGAAGGCCTGTAGTGGCCCAGTCCACCTCCAAATAAATTTGCCCATGATACCCCTCTTAGCAACTGAGGCTCTGAATTTCTGGCAAGATGTTGAGGTACCTCCTTCCCTTTGGCTACCCTGTGGAGCATAAAAGCATTTTGCAAGAGTACTCCAGTGGACAGTAAAAGGGACAAAGAAAAGGCAAGGCCAAGGATGGGCAAAGCTGAACATTTCCCCTGGGTTCTGAGGAGGAATCTACCTCAGGTAGGTATGCCTCTGTATAGCCCAAGGGCTGACTCACCTCATAGGCCCTGCTCCTGTTTCCATTTCTAAGCGGTATTTCTTATACATTTAGTTCTTTGGTGCAGAGAAGAGCCCATACTAAGGTAGATCTAAAGCTCCTGGAGCCATGACAGTTTAGAGCAGGTTTGCTGGTCATGGTCATAAATCTTGAGTGTTGAAATGTGTACCATGGACCTGACATGAGCTCACAAGCATACAAAAGGACTGGGTCACTCTGTGCTTCCCAGTTTGTGGTGAAAGACAGAGGAGAAAATTAAAAGAAGATGCAGCCAAGTTCATCTTATACAGAAGAAAACACTGAGAATGACACGAACAATTTTCCAGATATCCAGGATGGAGAGACTGTGGTTTCACATTCAGAGTTAACTGGCAGTGTATGGCTAACACAGTTTGGAATAAATGGGTAATGTAAAATATACATGATCTGTTGGTTTCTCTGCACAGCAATTTCTTTGATGTTTGCTATAGTGTCTATTTATAAAACTTGTGCTTCCAGGCGGGACAACATGTGATTCCTTTCCCCCACTACAGCATTTCAAGGATTTTGTTTCCTTATTAGATTTTCTTTAAAATTAGAAGAAATACAAGAAGAAAACCCTAGCCTTTTGGGGCCAATTGCAAAGATCCTTTGTGCATGTTTTAATGCTGCAGGTTGATGATACAGCTACAGCTTCTATTCAGGATGAAATGTTAAGACTTTATTACAAAGGAGACAAGACAATATTTGGACTGTCACTGTCTCTGGGCAGAGGATGAGATCTTTTAACCATGTGTATCAGACTGTCCTATATGATGATGCCAATTGGCAATACAGAATTTATTCGATAGATGTCTTTATGACTGTAGATCTCAACATTGTCAGATGAAAAAAAAAGTGATGAGTGGCAGAGGAATCATTCTATGTAATAGTAAAAGAGGAATCAAATTAAACAACCAGCCAAGCCTCATTATTATTTTGAAGGAAGGAGCAGAACAGGACTGTCAGAAAGAAAGAAAGGTTAGGAAGAACTGAACTGGGAAAATGTCTTTGCAGAAATTAATAAAAAATAAATAAAAAGGTTTCAGATATATCAAGGTGCGCTTAGAAAATAATAATAAGAGCACAAGGGGAAAGAACAAATAGGATTAACAACAACATCATAGCAAGATACACACTTAAGAATACTTAGAGCTTGAATGCATAGCTCTTCTGGGAAATTATACATTGGAGTTACTGCCAATAATGCCCTCTTCTGGCGATGCTAATGCAACTAAGTCGGCTTGTCAGTCATCTCAGGACCCTGCTTTTTCAACGTGCAGGGCGAATTCAACTGTAGTCAGGGAGAGACTTCTATCTGAGTTAAATGTCACAATCCCCTTTCTTTCCCCCTCAGTTCCAAAGACTAGCTGTAGGTAAATTATTTTAATAAGGTAAGAGATACTACGGCAGTTTTCTTTTCTTTTCTTTCTTTTTCTTTTTTTCTTTTTTTTTGTTTCCCTTACCCCAAATAATGCTCTCTATGTCATCTGTATATTTATGATAGCTCAAAGACATGGGTGTGTGGATCTAATTAAAAATGTGAAAGGGTTTAGCAGCCTGCTGCTTCCCTGTGAGTCTCTTGTTGCCAACTCTTGGCAGCTCTGCTGTCACTGAGCCAAATGTTTAGTCTTCAGCTGAACTACTGCCAGTGAGCTGCACTGCATTCTGGGACCATAGAGCCTCGAGGTACTGTGTTAAACTATCTCACATAAGGATGTGCAGCGAGCTGGACTTCATATTCAATCACCCAAAAGAAAAGTGAAGGAGAAAGCCCACTTTTGCCTGGTGAGCCTCAACATCGTGTAAGACACAATGACCAATTCCTTTAGGATTTTGTATCAGGGAAAACAAAGTTTCTTGAGGTGGATCAACCCATGCATTTGTTTAATGTGCCTACGCAGCAATGGCAGTAGTTATATTTAGCAAATTTAGTTTAAATCAATCTGCTCTGGATATGGAATTAGAAAAAGAAATAACAAAAACCTAGCTTTCTACAATAGGAGTCTGGCCTCCAAGTCAATGCTTCATGCTAAATAAATATATTCCAACTCAACTCCAAGAATCCTTAGCAAGTATAGGGCAGTGTGTTCCAAAGTGAAAAAAGTTTGGCTTATCTGCATTACAGCCAACTGCAAGAAAGCTATGTTGATAGAAATGTGCTTAGCACAGTTGCATTGCTTAATAATTACAGGTATACTTCAGGAGATAGGTAGGGTTATAGGCTAAGCTGGCCTACAGGCTTTGATCAGCGCTCCAACTCACTTAGGGCTTAGAGTGGACTGGAAGAAATGCCAGGTCTCATGAGTCAATGATGGATTTCTAGCAGATCAGAATTAAATTCTCCTTTTAGCTGTTCTCCCTGTGCTCTTTTCTGCAAGGGAAATTACATCTGCAAACAGCAAAGTGGTGTGTGTCTTGCTGATATTTTCTTTCTCTTTTCTATTTCTTCACTGTCCCATTTTTACCTTTTGTTTTCATGCTCTGCTCACCTTCACACCATTTTATTTCCTTTCCTTCCCATCTTTTGTTTTTGCTTCTCTCCTAAGATTTTTTGCCTCATCTGCCTGGATTTAACATCAACTTTTTTCTCCTTGACTTTTACTATCCTTCTCTACAGCTTCCCTTCACTGCCGTAACATTCTACCTGGGAGAATGAATGACCTACCTCTAATGTTAGCCCAGGGACATAGCAGACTGATTCTGTTCCACTTTATTTCTGGAAATATTTTTTTTTTTTAAACCAGCACAATGGCAAAATAAAAACTAGGGCTTCTGATTGCACTGTTGCTCCAACTCTTGATGTTGGGTATTTAAGAATAAAACTACAGTAAAAAAATGTTGGCTTCCTATCAAAGATTTTTCTGCATTCATTCATAATGCTAACTATAGATTAGACACACAGCACTAAAGGGGCAAAGGGAGAGAGAAAAAAAAAATATTTACAGTGATGATCACTCATTATTTGTAAGAAGGAATTTAAAGAAATAGAAGCAAGCGCAAGTGTGCAACACACCTGAACTCCACCTCTTTGATCTTTCCTCTGGGGTCCTTTTTGTTGCAGTGGGCAAGCTCTGGGAAGGAGGCAGGACTCAGAAGCTGCTTGGCATCCAGCCCAGGCTTTGTGGGCCACTGGAGAGATGGATAGCTAGGTGCAGAAGTGCCCTGAGGCAGGTGTTAAAATGTTGTTCCTAGTTCCTTGGTGGTAATCATTGCAAAACAATCCTGTCTGCTCTATTCGTATCAACAAGCTGCTTTCTCTGGCTCGTTGCTAAGAGACAGGACTGTTGCTTACAAGTTGCTTAGTGCCTTAGACTTTCATAATTTATAATTTATTATCTTAGCACAAAAATTTGTGTTGGGTTCTTTTTATTTATTTTATTTTTCAACCAGACCAATAATTGTCACATAAAACAAAGGTCATGTATCTACCAGAGTAGCAGTTGCTCTTATAATATATTTTGCCTTTGTATGGTTTGGTTCTGTGAAAAGAAAATGCTATTATAAACTGAAGATGAATATCATTTTTGTCTATTAACTTCTTCCATTGTATGACTGGCTAGGTCAATGGATTCCCTCAAGATTTCTTCACTATTGAAAACATGTTTCTGTCCAACCAAGAAGGAAATGAATTGAAATTATTTCAATTATCACACGAAAGACGTCAGCTCTTCTTGCTCTACACTTCAGCACCTAATAGTTCAACTCATCAATTCTACTTTCACAAAGTTCAGTGGTAGAAATGTTTAACCAATGCCAGAAATTACTCTTGTGCATTAATATGACTTTGTGAAAATACAAACCTTACCTTGCTAAAGTGTTTTGTACTTAACACTAGTTAAATCACCTCGGTGAGGAGTAATGCCAAAGTGGAAATGAGAATAATTTGCAGACTTATTAAGTTGCAAAATAACTCTGTCACAGTTCACCAGTTTAAATAAAATAAAAAAGGGGGGAAAAAAATTAAAAACTTATTATTATACTCCCTGGTGGAAATGAAGGCTACTGACCTGGGGCTAGGATTTGACTGTTTAACAGAAGAGCTGTACATACAGCTGTGTTGTGATATTAAACTAAAGAATGTTTAAGAGCTCTACTAACACACAACCATCAAGTACACTGCTACTGTAAATGCTTTTAAAAAATGAAAGCAAAGTTACTTTTTCCCCTCATTTCAGCGAGTTGATTCGGCTGGTTAGAACCAAGAATTGCATCATACAGAGCTGTAGAAATGCTTATGGAAATGGCCTGGTGCTGACAGTACTCCCCTTGCTAACCTTGTGAAGGAGTGTCTACCCAGAAAAATGAAGGCATGTTTGCCAGCATACCTAACCTTTTTTCCATCCAGCAACACCAGTGAAGTTCTGCTTGCAAACACAAGACTACACGGCCAGGATTAAGGCATGTATCACCACATTTTGTTGTCCTAGCTAGCCAACATAAGCAA
Organism: Apus apus; assembly: GCF_020740795.1. NCBI lineage: Eukaryota > Metazoa > Chordata > Aves > Apodiformes > Apodidae > Apus > Apus apus. The sequence continues at coordinate 52,197,078 of NC_067286.1, read as the reverse complement.
AATTATATGAACATATCCTATGGTGTTGGAGGTTGTACTGGGATACAGTTAATTTTTTCATAGTAGCTAGTATGGGGCTGTATTTTGGATTTGTGCTGAAAGCAATGTTGATTACGCAGAAATGTTTCAGTTACTGCTGAGCAGTGCTTTCACAGAGTCAAGGTCTTTTCTGCTTCAGTGAGCAGGCTGGTGGTGCACATAAACCTGGGAGGGGACACAGCTGGGACAGCTGACCCCACTGACCAAAGCTATATCCCATACTATGTGATGTCATGCTCAGCATATGAAGCTGGGGGAAGAAGAAGGAAGGGCGATACATTCCGAGTGATGGTGTTTGTCTTCCCAAGTGACTGTCATATATGATGGAGCCTAGCTTTCCTGGAGATGGCTGAACACTTGCCTGCCCATAGGAAGCAGTGAATTAATTCCTTGTTTATATTTGCCTGCATGCATCTATTGAAGTGTCTGTATCTCAACCCACGAGTTTTCTCACTTTTGCCCTTCAGATTTTCTCCTCCATCCTAGTGGGGGGAGAGTGAGTGAGTGGCTATGTAGGGCTTAGTTGCCAGCTGAGGTTAAGCCATGACAAAGGTGTATTCTTGAATGCTTCAGCAGTTTAATTCCCTATTACCTATGAAGTAAGCATGCCAGCCAAGTGTCTTTTTTAGTCAATCTAAATGCATTAAGGAGCTGATCCTCTTACCTGTTTAGGTTACTCATGGGGTAGCCATGCTTATCAATGCCTATAGACAGAAATTTTCCATTACTTCTAGCAGTTCAAAAGATGCTGTCAATAGTGTGATGAAAGCTTCTACTTTCAGTTTAGAAAGACAATACAGTTACAGCTTAAATAAATGTGATGTCAAGAATTTCTGGTATGTTCTCAAAGCTCTCTTAAATACTGCTCAATAATTCTGATGTAAGTATCACTCATTCATATACTTATTTGAGCAAAATGTGACCTAAAACAACAACTAAAAGCCTTAATGGTTTGCTAGTCTGTTATTTGAGGAATCTGAGTGAAGAGGACATCCTCCTCTTATTTCTCTTGTTTATTAATATATTTGTCTGTTCATATCTCTCTAATAATATTTCCTATAAAACTGGGACACTTTGTGTGCATGCAAATGTAATGCCATGATAATGCCATACCTCCTTTATGTAAGTTCATATTAAATAATTATTACTGCTGCAACCATTCACTCAAACATCAGAAGAGATGAATAGGAATATCATTTATTCATTAACCTTCCAAGCAGGGCACTCCTGTTGACTCTGTACATGTGTCACAACACTCCACAGAACCAGCTGGAGGATATTAAGTTCAAGGAAAGGGTGGACTCACACCCCTACAGCCTAAGGAGCTGATCTATTACAGAAAATTCTGACCAAAACTCCACCTCAAAACCAATATATATTTATCCAGTTTTATTTGGCAGGAAGTAGGGGGGAATAACTAAGTGGCAAGTACCACTCACAATTTCTTAGGTAACATGAACTGGAAAATGCATAAACAAGAATATATTTATAAGCGTTGACTTGACCTTCTTAAAGTCACTAAAAACTTTGAAGGAGGATTTCCTGGTTTTAAATTCTTCTGTCTACTGTTGTGGCTGCTACTGTTTAGGTTCTTCAGTGAGCAGCAGGCACCAAAGGCTTGGTAATCAGTGGAAAAACACAAAAGAAATAAGCTGCAAAAAGTGGAGCTAAGTGGCAAATTCACCATTTTAGTCCTTAGGTAAGTCTGGTGGGAGAGATAATCAGAGATGTGATCTTATGACTAATTTTCCTGAAAACCACATACAAAAACATCCAAATGTTCTCGAGGGATTGTCAGCAGTTGTGCACTCAGGTATGTCGAGTCCATAGTCTAATCTAGAGATTAATCTCTGGGGTTCTGCCAGAAATCTGATAAATTAGTCTATCATACAAAATCAATGTGCTTTCAACAGGCCAGATCTTGGGGTTCAAAAAGGAAGTGCTGATGGATCCTTACCTAGGTACAGTTCATGCATTAATAAGTTAATTTGTATTTTACCGGGACATTAATAACTGATTAAATAAGTATTGTGAACTTGTTAAATAACCAGCAGAAAGTGAAAATACCCTGAGTTTTCAACAGGTCAGTTTAAATATCCCTCACCTACTGATACTTTTTAAAGGCTTTGATTTTTTTAATTTTTGTTTTCCCAACTAAGCTATCTCTTGCCCTGTGTGGACTAAAATCTCATCATAAACTGGGGAGGTGAAATTGGTCTGAGGGATCGAAGTCCAGACATGCTGCTGTGTCAAGAAAGCCCTCCTGGCAGCTTACAACTCCTGGGTGAACAAAAGAAATGTTTTTCTTTTGTTTTTAGATGCTCTGTTTCACAAGCAATTAGTATTATTTCTGAAGTAAATAAAAACCTTACTGAAAACCAAAACAGTTTATAAATGTAAGCATTTGGTTGAAATTCTGCTCTAATGGATTAACAATACAAAACTGAAAATACAAAGCTTGTCAGAAATCACAGTTTCTTAATCATTTGATTAATTTTTCCTAAGGGATACAGTAGCTCTCCTGAGAAGATACATGGTCCTGAGCCACCCAGCAGGAACTTAGCATCTTGAATGCTTAGGGCCCTCTTCAGGGAAATGCCTGAGGAGTAGAAGGCAGGGCTCTTCACTGCTCCCCTCTCAGGCAAAATGCCCACTGAATTCAATAGGATTTTTTCACAAGTAAGTCAAGCAGGATTTGGCTGTGGAAGGACATAACAAGATTGAACAGACTTGGTTCCCAGTAATGGCATCCCATTGTGCTGTGGTGTGGTAGAACATGCAGTGCTGGAGTGCATGCTGTCAGTGCCTCTGACTTCCAGAGGATATTGTAATATCTAATTATTGTAAATGAGAAGAAAGGGATCTGGTAGAATTAGGCCTGGAGATTATTGTAGGGTTTTTCAACAATTAAAAAAAAAAAAATAAAACAAAAACAAATAAAAAACCCCAACCAAACAACAACAAAAAAACACCACTAAGAAATGCAGACATTCTGAATACAGGATATTAATAGCTTACATTTGCTCTGTGAACTGTCTCTAATTCCAAGGAAGCTGAGGCAGATGTCATGTTTCTCAGGGGTGCCTAGTGGCTCCATTCTAACTTATGGGTACATTGCAAAAAGTCTGACTAAAAAAACCCAGCTTGTAAGTCCTTGATTGTCTGCTGTGAAGATCCAAGTGTTTTACCTCTCCCTTATTTCAGTGACTCTACAAAGCTGGCATGTTTTGTTGGATTTCGGAAGTCAGGTATCTGAAACAGGCTTTACAAAGCACCCTTATGACTTGTCTTAGGCAGCAAGATAAAGCCTGGTGTATTCCCTGGCTCAGCCCTGTGTATTCCCATCAGTGTACACTGGACACTTCTATCACAGTGTGGTGCTGCCACTCTGTCATAGAGTGATCCAAGCTTAGGTGACCCATAAATTCTACATGCCTTGCAAGTTCTAGAGCATTTCTGGAAGGGCACCAGAGCTCACACAGCTGATACCAATCACTGGTTGTGTATGCTATGTGAGTGAGCTCTGCCCATTCCTAGAGTAGGCTGAGTGGTGGCTTGAGCCCACACCAAGAAGTAGCCCAGGCCATGCTTTCTCCACAGTATTACTCAAACCTTATGCTTGGTCAAAGGCTTTTATATACATGACAGAATTAAAAGGTGAATATGAACATGGGCTGGAACTTAAGTGAAAAATGTTTGCTCAGAATATGGTTTAAACATGTCCAGTTTGCACCTACAAACATGCAGGTCTTACTCATACAAATTCTAGACCAATTATTCTAGACAAATCCTGGGTATTATGGTGTAGCCAGTTTGCTCTAGACTTCTAAGAGGTACTTGCTGAAGGACAATTGTGTCTGGCTTTGGTAGGTGACCCAGTTACAAAAGAGAACAGGTGACAGATAAGGGGTATCTCTGGAAGATATTATGTGTGCCCATGACTCCACCTCTACTGTGAACATCCTCATCTGTGGTTCTGACTATTTGAAGAAGGTCACAACAGGCACAGCAGTTGCACCAGCCCTCAGAAAGCTGGAACGTCCCTGCTATAATTATAAAATGGTTTGGGTTGGAAGGGACCTTAAATATCATCTAGTTCCAACCCCCTGCATGGGCAGAGACACCTCCCACTAGACCAGTTTGCTCAAAGTCCTGTCCAACTTGTCCTTGAAAACTTCCAAGGATGACGCATCCACAGCTTCTCTGGGCAACCTGTTCCAGTGTCTCACTAGGATGTATTTCCAAATGCTTTAGTCAGAGGACTGGGGAAATCCATGTGATTTTTAAGTTACCCTGCTACAAAATAAACCCCAACGTTTGCTCTGTTTGAGGTATTTGTCAATTGATACAGCTCTTGCTATTCTCTGCTGCAAAAGAATTGTATTTGTACATCCTTAGACACACACTGAAAGGTAATTTATACAGAGTCTATGTGCTGGATATAGGATGTGTGGATGTGTGTGTACACACACACAAATAAAATATCACTAAGCTGAAAAGTGGAAGTAGCAAGTATGCAGTGAAACCACAAGGGCCAATATGATTTAGTGATATTGTTTAAGAAAAATAACACTATCTCTGCATTTAGAGAGTCTGTGAGACTGTCAGTGCTACCTGGAAGGCAAAACATGAACTTTTATTTAACACAGACCTACATCTGGTATGTGTTATTAATTGACACTTATAGAGAAGTACATTAAGAGTTATCTGAGCTTGGGCATTACTATAAAGCCATAAATATATTTAGCTAGTTTTTGTAGTTCCTTAAGAACAGACATCAGAAACACAGTATAATATAAATTTGATATGAATAACATCTGTATTTGTGTCTAAATAGAGGAGGAAATGCATCTGCCTTCAGTAGATCTCTCTTTTTAATGTTTCAGCCTGCAAGAAAAGCACATTAATAGCAGCTTCTTCCCTGAGGAAGGTTTTGAACTGGAGTACTTGAGAAGAAACTTACAACAGAGCAACCTAAAGTGCCACCCAGTCCCTTTTAATTAGCACGTATAAGTTCCCCTACATCCAAGATATGATTGAGAATTTCTGCCATTTCATTTTAATATCAGTGTTATATGCTAACGTTTGTCAGACTAAGCTAAAAAGACACTTCTTTTTATGTTGTTTCCCACATGCAGAGCAGACCTCTTACATTTTTGTTGGCTGCTAACGTACTAAGCGTTTTTTGGCAGTGTGCGGTTCTGGATTGAAGCCATGCATGCAAGTCTTCCACAGTAAGTATGGCCCAAAGGATTAGAGATCAATGGATTTAGTTATCTGGTGAAGTTCCCCTGCCTCTCTGGTGCTATTAAAAGGTTTTGCTATTGTAACGAGCACCAGAACTTTTCATTTTAAACTTGCCCAACTCAGGCTTCCACTTAGTCTGCAGAGTGTAAGAAAGTTACTGGACTTTTGCAGGCAGCTTTACTATCATGCCACTGAAATACAAGCCCAAGAAAAAACCCAAACAGAGATTTAATACATTTGAAGACAAAAATTGTGCATAAGGGGGAAGGAACCCCAACATTGCAGTGTGTTTTCTCAGTGTAATCAAAGGATGCTGTCTCAGAGAAAATTGCTTTCCAATTAGTTCATAATCAAATCCTGAGAAATGGGGTAGAGACTGCTTGAAAAAGTCTGTTGTCTGCAGCACCACAAGCCTGAGCGAAAGGAATCCTTGGTCCCAAGAGCTCGGGGGCCTCCAAACCACAGAGCTGGCCCACAGCTGGGCTGCTGCCGGCTGTTGGCTGAGCAGTACTGGACACTGCCCATTGCTCCCCCTCAGCCACTGGCTCTGGTGCTTTTGTGTGCTGTTCAAAGCTACTGATTCAGGCCCCAAAATACCCACTTCCTCCCCTTCCCCTCTGCGAGGCAATGTGAACAGCTGCCACGGAGATTTTCTCTGCAGTGCATGTGTGGAGATCCCTCCTGTGTTTGGCGTCCCCATACAGCAGAAACATATCATAAACCCTTCAGGATTTGGCCCATGCTGTGTGTGAATATCTTGGCTTTCAGGTTTGAGAGACTAAGCAGTTTTTTATTTTCTTTTTTTAACCATGGAACTTCCTGAGGAGAGAAAAAGCCTTAACCCAGCTGATTTAGCAGTGTCTTTTTTAAGGTGAACAGTCAGCCATTCCAGGCATTTTTCTTCATAGTGGACTCTTGTTAGTAGGTAAAAATACAGCTCACGTTTGTGTCCACCTATGTGTATAGGGAGAGCATGGGCAAAAGGGAATTCTTCTGCACTTCCCCACTATCTTTACCCAGGCTTCTGTACTGCTTCAGGCACTATTCCTGTAGGAACCAAGCTTCATAGCACTAATCTCTCTGAGAAGGGAAACTGGAAGACAATTAAGGGAATACACCTTTGTATTAGTAAGCTGTGAATAATGACACATACTGCACAGCCACAAGACTAGATGGTAAAAGCTGATAAAAAGTCATTCAGCACACAGGACAGATTTCACTTTGAGACATAGGTTGACCCAGTGTTAATTCTGTCTAGAAACATTTTACTGTCAAGAGCTGCCGTTCACATCAGACTGTATATTTATGAAATTCTTTGCTGCTGAAGTGACCAACGTGTATCAAAACAACATCAATTCATATCAAGATTACCCTCCCACTCCATGGTTAAAACAAGAATCACCAACAGCAAATCAACATCAAACCAAAGTCTGATCAGCATGACAGCCAGCTTAGCTCAAACACAGCATCTCTACCAGCCAAACTAAAATAAATGCCTGCCAAAGGAAGGACAACATATAGTGGAAGGGGGCACCAGTCCAGAAGGGGTAATGTGGTTTTGATAAAAAGTTCATTACTGATTTCAGGATTTTGTTGTCCATGAAAAGTGCCCTCAAATGTCAACTGTCCTGAAAAACTCCTCAAACATATTGTGTGCCTAGATATAGACTATGAGGCTACTAGGCTCCCTGGGGAAGCTACATAGTTCTGTACTGCAAAGAACAAATTGTAAATTTATTTTTCATTAGGGTAGCCAGATAAAATAAGAACAAATCCAAATACCAAACTAAGTCCAAAAACTTTTTGAGAGCTCCGATAAACACCCTCTAACTTATCCATGTCAACTATTGTTTGGGTATAAAAAAGCTCCTCTAATTTTGCTGCTATCCCAGACTTCTAAAAAAAGCCTGTCCTATAAGCATCTGCCAGTCCAGGATGATACAGGTACTTTAGAGTTTCCATTCACATGAGCTGAACTTTTGGAGCCATATCCAAACTGAATTTCTGAAATCTCCACAGTTGTAGATGTTCACCCCTCCATGTTTCTTAGGTGCTTCTAGATTTAGTCATTATCAATAAAAAACACACCTTCATATTAATTTCCATTTTCCAGTCTTTCTGAAGCTCTGAAAATTGTTACACGTGTATAAGATGCTAAAATAACTACCTTTCCTGTAGCTAGAATGCACTAAGGCATTTTTTCCTTGTGACTGTCTATGCTACTGCAGAAGGTTTGAAGTCAGGGAGGCAAATCTGAACTTTCTCAAAATTGGAACTGTGTCTGTTTCTGAGGTTTGCCCCAGTGCTGTATAGATGTAAGAGCCAGCTAAATACCTCTGATCTGAATGCTGTCTGCTTGGGGGAGCAAGTGTGCCCTCAAGTCTCTGTTCCTGGTCATGAACCTTTCCCATTTATGTTTCCATTCCCAAGGCAGCACCCAGCCAGTTACAGTGCATTCATTGTCAGCATCTGCAGGTGTTTCCAGGTATAGCTCATCTTGATTTTTTTGTTGTTGTTTTTCTCTTCTACTTTGTCTCCATTTTAAAAACAAAAATACCCTTTGTTTTAATAAACTTTCCACCACCCTTTTGTTAATTGGTTGGCTTTAGCTTGCCCTAAAGGAGCTCACAAGCACCTGTATTTACTTTTTCTTTTATTGTCTTGCTTGATCATTTCCTCCTGCTTTTACTGCAGAGATCTCAGAGTCCTAAACCATGCAAACAGACATGAGAGATGTGCAGCAGTGCCAGGGGCTGCAGACAGTGACAAAGGAAAGCCAGCCAAAGTCACCCTCCCTGCCACTTGCTCCAGCACGAGTGCTGCTAAAGGAAGCACAGAATTCAGGCCGTGACATGGTGGTTAGAAGAGAGGCTACTATGTGATCTGCAAAATCATAAAGGTTTACTTCTGTTTCCTCATTACAGTGTAACTAAATGTAGCTTAAAAAAATCCAAGCATATACAGTGTCATCTCACAGCAAAGGATTTAATAAAAAGGGTTTGTCTGTTCCTTTACTAAATGACATCAACTTTCAGTTTTCTTTTGTTTCTTACTTACCACTAGGGAAACTGTGTTTAATTTAAAATATTTCTCAACAGCTTACACAGAAAACAAATCTAGAAGCAAATGTCCAAACCTGTTTTCTTAGCATAAGCAACTCACACTGATATTATTCTCATTTTGTGTTTATATGTTAATGCAATCATACCTATGTCCTTCCCTTCATTTCCCAGCATGTCTTCTTTCACTACTCTTCTTGTAGCACTCCCCAAAGGTTTGCCTGTATCAGTCCACAGTGACTGATTTACACACTAGAAAGTCTCTTGAAAGCATAAAGATGCATCATGCATAGCATTGCCTCAGTTTAGAGCAGGGACATGCACAAATTAATTCCCATGATATTTATGGGAACTTAAACATAGAGGGGCAGAGAATTAAAAACAGGGATGCTCCGTAGCAGGCAGGGAGACTACTGGCTAATATACTGCCTTGGATAAAGTCTCTCCAGGAAAGTGTTTGGAGCCTAACCCTAGACTTCACATGCCAAGTTCTTCAGTCTGGTGCTATTCTGGATGTACCAGTCCAATCTGTGGCAGTGCGTGACTCAGCCAGACCTCACACAGCTGAACTGAGCTTGGAAGCCTCTGCCTATGAATTCCTGGTTTAGACTTCACTTTCTCTGCCTGTTTTCTATTAGCTCTGTGGGTTTGCAGGCTTTTATGGCAATCCTCTGACTGAAAATTACTGCTGCCCAAGACAGCCTGACTGCCAACAAGGTTGCAAACACAGAAGATCTTTTTCAGTAATTCTTTGGGGCATGAAAGGTTGGTTATTTTCAAACTTTTAATTAAATGTACATTTTTGAAAGCTGAAACATTAATTTCCATACGGTCCTCTCTCTCTTTTTCTCTCTCACTCTCAGTCACTCTCTTTTTTAAGCTGACATCAAGAATTCAGGCACACAGAGAGAGGGAGTGAGTACAAATATACTTTTCTTGTTACTCAACTGAACTTACACTAAGGAAAATCTGGGGCTGCTCTGTTTATTTTCTCAGTCTGGATTTGCTTAATTTCATGCCACTTAAAATTGCACTTAATTGCAGCAGTTCTCAGTTTTATTTTCAGTCACACTCCTTTCCCAGCATGTTCCCCAGGACACTGGAAGAAGAGAAAGGCTGAATTGGTTTGGAAAAATGTGAGTATTTCTGAATGTGTGGACACTTCTCACTTCTTGAGTGTGGGAGGAATATTTTACTACCCACCTACCTATCAATCAAATGTCCCAAACAGGTTATTGAAATAAGTTAACCTTGGGAATAATTATCTGAAAAGAAAAATGAAAAAAAACCCTCAAAAAAAGCCTCAAAAAACCACACATCTACTACCATATACACTTTTTTTTTCCTAGGTATCAAAAGCCCAGGCTGGTTTCTGATAACAAAATGAGGAATGCCTAAATCCTCTAAAGCACCCGCTCCTCAGTACTTGATTGCTCTGAAGTTACCTTACTGGCAAATAAAAGTACTCACACAAAACTCTCACTCTGCTCTAGCTGCATTTTGAAACATCAGCTTATACTATATGAGATATTTGTACTCTGAAAGTTGAGGCCCTGATATGTGGCCAGATCTACCTGGGCTGGGGGCAAACACAGATCGAGGATTTTGCTAAATGCCTCTTGCTGATGTTCCTTGGCACTCAGCAGCACAACATCTTGGATCACATTCACTCTTACTTTCATTTGCAAATTCAATAAACACTCACATGGTGGAGTTTCATTCTCTCAAAAATTCATGGCCAGCAAATTTTAAAGTCACATGTGGGCATTCGCATAGGAGATTGCTCAATCACCAAGGAGCAAAACAGAGCCACATGACCCACAGAAGCACTACTAACTTGGTTACACATCTTGAACACTGTATATGGAATATTTAGAGACAGCTGTTCATGATTAACCCAGAAAAGTTTAAAAATACTTACATTCTTCTTGTGGCCCTCATTCAGCAAGGTACACAGGCACATGTGTAACTAAGCAAATAAATAGCAGAGCATGGTAGGAAAGCACAGTGTGAGGAATAATGGGAAATGTTTTACTTCTCCTGTCATTGGATATACCCTATCAATGGTTATACCCTTTCAATGAATAGATGGAAAGAAATTTGGTTATAGAAAAGATTTAGGTAAGGAGATGACAGTGGCCTGGAAGTGATGTGACCTGTTCAGAGATCAGTGTCACTTCTCAGAAATGGGGAAAAAGGCACAAAAAATAGAAAGCAGGTGGGATAATTTTAAAAGAAGTTCCAGTTTAATTTATTTCTAATGTCAAAACCTGTTGTTGTGAGTTTTGCTTGTGGATTTTTCATGAGCAGGAAGATACATTCATTGGATGATTTATGCATTTCATATTATTTGCTCAGCTCACTGCAGAATGAATTGATACACTGCAGGAATCCATATTATATCTATTTCACCTTCCTATAGCTTTGAAGATACATGGCAAAACAGCTTTGCTTAATGCCATTTTCATGTGTCCTATGGGAGAAAAACTATTTTTTTTTCCTTTTTCTGCATCTGTGTATTCATTAAAAACACACACACACAGAAGCACTGAAATATGAGGAGATCCCCAAAAGCAAAGCAAGCTGAGTTGGAACATGTTACTGAACTTGTTTGGAAACCTGCGACAGTGAACAAGTCTCAAATAATTATACACTTAGGTGAGGCTGCAAAGTTTTGGAGAAGTTCTTTGAACACATGTAAACATGGTGTGTGTAGGCAAATGTTTAACTTGCCTTTTTTACTTCTATAAATTATATTATGAAATCAGATGTCTCTGACTTCTTAGGAATGTCAAATCAGTGTATTCCTTCAAAACAATAATTGCAGGGAACTGCTCTGCTTCTCAGCTTCTATAGTTCTGATTGTTCCACTTTCAGACTGATAATGATCAGACGCTTCTGTTGTTTTAACAGTTCATTTACATAATACAGGTAGTTTGGGAAACATCACCTGCAGCCCCAAATATAGTTCGTTAGACACTGTAGACTCTTAACAAAAAAGAAGCAAACACATTGAGTTTATGCAACTAGAGGACAGAGACAAGCCTTGTGCTTTCATTCACTGCCCTTTGATCACAGGGACCTACATTTTAATCCATCCCAGGCAGAATCATAGAAAATGTATTTGATCTGAAAGCTGTATCAGCACTACTTTAATACACTTCTCTCTCAGATTCAGGATTGAAGCATCTAGATTTAAAATGTCCTTCTGGTGCCAAAAGAGTGAATTTGATGAATTAGGATTTATGAGTATTGCTAACATGTAGCAAAGGTCACCTGGTATGGTCACTCCTATATTGCTCCTATGAGAGAATGCATTGTAGTGGTTTGGAAGTAGCAATATGGAAGATATAGTGTGTGTCTTGTTACCGCACACGTAATTAGGATCTTAATGAGAAGCTTTCTATTAACATCATATTAGGACTAGTGACCTAGAGTGATACAAAGTCAATGGACCCATTACATTGTGTGCCATACTGTACAAAGTCCCACTGAGAGCCACAGAATATTGAAGGGCCATCCATATGAAGCCCTCAGGGTCTATTCTCCCTTCAATGCATATGTATAACTCTCATTAACGTTAATAGAAGTTACATCTGAATAGTTAGGGTAGGGCAGACCCTCTGTTTAATATGAAAGTATGCTTGGAGGTGATTCCATGGGAGCTTTGGGATCCAAAGCAATGTCAATGTTACTACAAAACAATAGATGAGCACCAAGTGAAATCAACAGGATGTTGTGCACAGTCCACATTCCATGACCAAAATGCATTGAGCACACAACACTCCTCTCCTCCAAACCTCCCCAAAAGAATACCTGTGATATATTTTAAAATGGAGGCAGCCTAACCCAAACCTGTCATATGCTTTATACATCCCTTCCTGTTATGTAGTAGGCTCAGGAAACTATCTCAGTTTTACAGATGAGAAACCATATGACATAACTTTCATAGTTTAAAGATCAGTTTAATTTCTTTTTCTAGACTCTTTTTATGACTCACAGGGACCACAAGCCACCTGAAGTGGGTAACAGATTCTGGTTGTGTTGAAACAAGTTGAATCATCCTTTAAGGGTGCAAGTTTCCCTCTGCTAACTGCACAGGAAGTGTAGACTTGATAGTGTAGACTCACACTACATGAGGCCACTGCAACCACCTTAAGGTCAGACAATATGCATTTTCATACAAACAATATGTATTTTCAAACATACACACAATATGTATTCTGTGATTCCATGGTTCTATTTTGCTGCATGAGGTTTTGAACCTTGGTTTTCAAGGGTCAACCCAACTCCTCTAGCCATGATACTGCTTTTCTCTCTTGTCAGTTATTCAGGATCACTGGAAATCTTTCTATCTTTGAAAATGTAGTGTTCGCATTAAAATAACCTCTGTGATATTCAGCAGGTTTTCTCTGGAAAGCAGCATATTCTCTGTCCAACTGTAGGCATAACTGCAGAGGCACTGCCTGGCATATGTAGGATTATAATAATTCTCTATATGTATACTAAGAAGCAAAATTTTAGATTTTTTAATTAAAGAGTATAACTCTAAAGCTTTAAAAATTCTCATCATCGGTCTAAAGGCTCCCACTGAAACCTCTGGGCAGACCCCCTTTGACTTCCAAGGAGCAGTAAGAGCAGGCCAATCTTATAGCTGAGGGGAGCCAGGGGCTGGGAGCCAGGGCATGGCAGGTGGTAACAGTAGCCTCATTGATGCAGGGGGAAGTCCCATAGCATCCAAGCAAGAAGAAAATGGCAGCTCCAGGGATAGTTACTGGGTTCAACCAAAGTCCAGTGATCATCTTCACGTCCATATAGGTGAGGCAGGTCTGAAGTCAAGCCATGAAGTCAAGCCATAAAGTCAAGTCAGTGTAGCTTTGAAAGATGCCAAGGCTGAGGGCCTGAGCTTAAAGGCAGCTGTCAAGCAAGGAGGGACAGGCCTCCACTAAGACTGCAGGACAGACATCTGCACCATATCTACACTGGTCCTGACACCAGCTAGCCAAACTGCCAGGCAGAAGGGGGACAATGTACTCAGGACCCTGACAGCCAAGGCTTCATAGTGGAAATTCCCAACTTACATTTCTTAAATGTTAATGCTGTTATATTTGTGCTTGCAATAAAAGTGGAAAAGTCACATTAAATTTTGAAAGGAGCTAGGGATCATATCTTTGACTGTGGCCAGAGGAGGGCTCTATGAAAGCATGCATCAACTAAGGCACTTTCAAACCGACCATGACTATGAGTCAAGAAGTCCTGCACCCCCAAGGCTATATACTATAGTTCTCTTGTGCTAACATCTAGGCTGGCAAGGAACCACTGTATATTGTGTCACTAGACCACCCTGAAACTAGGACAGACCCAAGGATAGATTAGAATTAGTGAAGGATGACAGAATGGGAAGGTACTCTACTATTATTCCTTCTCCTTACCTCACCTGCATATCTGGCTACTATCACTTCATTTAAGTATCTTCCCAACCCTCAGGCCGTGACTTATGTGTGATTACTCTATGAGCATTTTATCTTTTATCAGACCACTCTCTGACTCACCCTGCCCTGTTCTGCACCTTGAAGCATGTTCCCAGGAAGTGAGGACTAGTCATCAACTTCAGCACACCTAGGTTCAAAGAAACAGTTGCCACCCCTGGATGAGATCCTCTAACTGTTTTATGTAACCCCTGTGCATGAGAACAGTCATCAGGTCTGCTACTATTGCCAGGCTGAACCCCTACCCATTAAAATAATCACTACAATCTCTAACATGGCTGTGAGGACTATATAAATTGTTACCTCATTGTCATGCTATAACTTTACCTTTTCTTATGCAAATACACGTATTTATGAAAATGCAGTCTGTGTAACAAACAGACAGCAACTACTGAGATGGAGCATTAAAACTCCAGAAGCAAGAATTTCAACTAAAGTTAAGAAGAAATCTGTGGTTTGGAGTTTTTCAGTGTTTCATGTAATCATAGTCCTAGTGTTTGTACTGAAAAATACATGCAAGACTGAAATATTTTTTAACAAAAAACCATTAAGGAGGAAAAGAAAAAGACTACAAGCGTATTTCTGTATATGTATCTTCATACAATCAGACCCTAATTGGGCAGTGTATGTTTGTAGATATGCCCTTCTCTTTGTATGACTATACATTTAGACATACGCAGCCAGTGTCTGTATATACTACATTTAGTTAAAAAATAAAGACTTCTATTCATATCTGCCTTGATAAATGCATAAATGTACAGACAGTTTCTTGGCCACAACTACTGCATGCTTGACAGATATGGTCACCTCATACCAGACCTCACCTAGACCTGGGGCAAATACAAATCCAGTTTGATTGATTGGGATATTGTGTATTCATTCATTAGTCCAGGCTTTGGCAGACAAGACCTGGCAGGTATCTTCTTGTAAGCAGACGGCTTTCCTGGTGTGGTCTTGGCTTTTCTGGCAGCTTAGCTGTGAAATTTTATACACTTCTGTGGTGGGGATTAAGGCTATCAGAACTCCAAGATTTCTCATATATTAGACAGCATATGCAGACAGAACCCTTTGCTGTATTCCCTGTCTCTAAGAAAATGAATTCTATATTGCTGCTGTTGGGCTTTCCTATGTAAAGTGGGCCTGGGATCCATTTTTCAAAGTTTATTTTTATAAAGAAAGTACCTGGAATTTGCAGTATCATATAAAAATATCTTCCAATTTATTTCAGCACAGACCCCAAAACCTAGACTGGGTTTTAATATTCCTTCCAGAGAGAGAATTAAAATGAAAAGAGTACCAAAAGAGATAATCAGAAACCAAACCCAAAGTTTCAATGGTGATGCATGGTTTATAAGTCAAATAAGTGTCAGAAGTACAGGTTTCCAGGCTTTAGAGATATCTCATCCTTAACGTTGCTATTAAGATGTGTAAGCTGAAGTACTTTGGCTACTGAAGCAGACAGCAGAGGAAAACACAGCTCATATTGGCCATTTAAATTCCTTTTTCATTCATTATTTTCCCTAGATCATAAATCCACTGCTTTGTAAACTTGCCAAGAAAAATGTAAAGTGGATCACACTGCAGAGGACAGGATTTGTTCAAAGTGCGCAGAGTTCATCAGTTAAAAAGGGCCAATGAGACTGAATTAAAATAAGTATTCTCAATTCTTATTTTCAGAAAACACATTTTATAGTATTTAGCTGGTAAAAAATATGCTCACATCCACGAGAAATCTCTTTATATACTGCCAGTGTGGAATAAAATGCCTTATTATAAGTAAAAATCAGGCACAGAGTTTTGAGGTGGTTTCCTGTAGGTATCGATTCCTGATGTGTGAAAGATAAAATAAAAATAACCAAAACAAATTTGAATAAATTTGGCCCTGACTTTTAAAGAAGCGGTTGATACAAATTATGCACTCAGACTTTTAAAGTGTTCAGATATACTAGACTTTAAGAAGGACAGCAAAGCATCTAAATATTGCTGATCTGCTTCTTTTTTATTATTCAGTCAACATGTAGTCTTTGTTTTTAATTAAATAAAGCTGGCAGTGTTATTGTTGCTTCACTCCCACTCAACTAATGCCAGATAAAACTAAGCACAGTTTTAGGCTCTGAACCTAGAAAAGCTTAGAGTCATGTTTGACTTGATGAGTATGATTTCTCCTGTTGCTTTCAGTGGATTGTCTTCAACACAACTTTTCATTCTGCAAGAGGTTAAGCAGATTTGCAAGTAATTACAAGCACAAAAATTGAACACATTTATTGAGGTCACTATGACACGGCAGAGGAGGGGGATCAATATTCTTTTGAAGGGACTCAGAGTTGTTGTATTATTACTAAATAATTAAAAATTGCTAAATGATTCATGCTTTGTTTTGTTTTATTCATTTGATGTTTAACAGGTAGGATTTTCTGTTACTTGATTAAGGACAAATACATTTCCTGTGAGAGCATGGGCAAAATTGTTGTGTGGTATTATAAAATAAATTATTTGATAAAACAGACCTTTTGCAGCTGTTCACCAAACATACCTGATTTCTACCAGTGGGATCTTTATTCAGTTTGTTTTCTCTAGTAGCTTAGATGAGTAATCTTCCTACCATACTAGAAATGGCTGTTCTAAGACTACTTAATGTTTGGGTTTAGTAACTTTTGGTGTATGATTGCTCACATGCTATTCTTTTGTCTTTTCTCCCCCTCCTCTTTTTTTTTTTTTTTTTCCCCTTTTTAGCGGATGTTTAAATCTTTTATAGTTGAAAGATTAAACCTTCCCATTAGATGTAATTGGTGTTGGATCACATTTCTAGAGGAAACTTAATGGAGTACAATATAATTCATACACAAATGTATTCACTGCCAGTTGCTGAGGAGAGCAACCATCCCAGGCACTAGGTATCTTAACAAAGCTCTTAAAATACAGTACTGTCTCACAAATACAATTTAATACCAAACCCCACCAGAAATCTCACAATAAGAATCTGTGTAATTTGCTTATTATAGCTCTCTTAAGGGAATCCACTTGTATTTTGTAGTTATGTTGAGGTAACAGTATATAAAATTGACTACTTACACATAAAAGACATATTTTAAAAATAGCTAGAGCAGTTGTCTATGCAAGTAATCAAAAGACAGACAAGGCCACAAATTAAAAGTAGTTGTATAGATAGGAATAGAGATAAATATGCCCTGTTTATTAAATAATTGTTTGGTAGATAAATGCTGAATCCTCAAGTGAGGCTTATGAAAAGGACATAAAAGAATTTTTTAAAAACCAGATAGAAGTGCTCCAGTCTGCCTGTTTAATGCTTTGGCTTTTCTCTTTTTTAAGATGACTAGCACAAAAGCCTTGTTTTCCAATGCTGCCCCAGTGTATATGTAGCTAGCACAGAAAATGCTATGTAAATAATGGTATAGCAAGGATCTGTTCCCACAGGAAAATTGGACTCCCTGCTATATATTTGTATTGAACTCGGTTCATTCTGGGCATATGTTTTTTAAAAAGCAGCAATTCCAGGGAATGGACGTTTGACAGGCAGGGCTGTTCTTAGAATTGGCTACCCCTTGGAGTACTGAAATGAGAGAGCTTTGGTTAGTGACTGTCATTGCATAGCCAGTTCATCACCTGTTATTATGAGAGCAACTTATCTAAGCAGGGCTGCACTGTAAGACAGCCCCCATAGAGAAAAATAACATCCTGACATGAGCAGAATGGTTTATTGTGTACCCAATCTAAATAAGCAAAGTTGAAGACAAATCAGTGATCTACTCTCCTTCCTCCTAAAAACCACAATACATATAAAGGCAGTGGTGATGACTTTTTCTTCTTCATTGCTTTTCTAAAGAGAGGCTTGTGTGCAAGGGCAAGGGGACAGTGTAGATGTTCACCTTGCAAACACAGACAAAGACGAGGCAGACTAGTTAGATGGGACACAAGAAACATCTATTTTTACCTGCCTGCCAATACTAACCCATTTTGAAAGTAGGAATAGGCCCTGATCATCAGAGCTGGCACAAGCACAATCCTTCTTGCAACAGTGGTACGGCAGCTTTGCCCTTGCAGGGTGTCAGTGCATTATGCGTGCCATAAACACCATGGCTGCTGGAGGTCATGCTGCTCTGCTTTTCCTCATCCTTCTTCTCCTCTCTGACCAATTCTTAGTTATATGTATTATGAGTTAGTGCCATCATTGACCTTAGTTAATTAATCCTCTAAACACTTCTCTCTTAAGTTAATTAGTAGCTCTGTTTTTCGGCTGGTGATAATGAAATAGACAGAGTGGTTTGCCCATAGCCACTGCAGAAATCTTTACTGGTTGGCACTGGTCTCAATCAGATGTGAGGGACTGGCTCCAAACATGCAGGATACCTGTCCTGGTTTGAGCCAGGACAGAACCAAATTTCTTTATAGGAATCTTATTTTTTACTTAAGTCTCTTCTAAGTAGCTGCACTCGCTGAAATTAACAGCATATTTTTCAGTCAGTGTCTGCTTCTAGGACTGATAACACTCAATGTTTATCATTACTGCTGGAGAATGATGTGCAGAACTAGGGCCACTCCTTGATGCTGAAAAACATCTTATGATCCTGAAACAAAAGGGACTAAAGGAGTCATACCTTCGACCCTCCACTGGGGAGGAGCGTACCAGACAGGTGACCAAAACTGACCAAAGTATTCCATCCCATAGGCATCATACACCATATAAATTTGGAAGATCACAAGGGTCAAGCTCTCTTCATCTATGGCCAGTGTCCTGGGAGGACTCCATCAGTTCGTCTGCCTTTGATCCCTATCCATGCATTCCTGAATCCAGCTCCCATCTGCTGCTGACTCCAGGAGTCTGGGACTTTCCTGGGGCCTGCCCTGCAGTCTTGGTGGTGATGTGTTATTGGAGGGGTGTGGGAAATGTGGTATCACTTTTATACATACTTGTGCATTTAGTTATTTTCCTTTTCTTAATTACTGTTTCATTAAAGCTGTGTAGTTCAGTTTCCAACCCATAAGTCTTTCTCCCTTTTTCTCTTTCCTTTCCCTTTCTGGGAAGGGAGAGAGGTTAATAGAGAGTGTCTGCCATTTGTTTAATTGCCAGCCCAGCATTAAACTGTGACAATTTTGTTCACTCAAACAGTTCTGTAAAAATGGATAATGGTTTAATGCTGTTCTGGTATCTACTTCTTAGTGTTTCTTCCTCAGATAAAATTTCCTTTAGAATTGGTAGTGGGGAGGGAATTGTGAAAATTTCATGTAGGAACATAGCATTAGTAAGCCCTGTTAAAAGAGACTCAGGGCATCATTACTGGGAAAGATAGTAACTTTCAAGGTCAAAGGCTAATTCTAGGATGAGAACTGAGGCACAAATTACTTTAATGGCTTACCCTAGGGAGTCTGTGGCATTGCTGGGAACTGAACCCAGAATTTCTGAATCCCAGTCAAGTTCCATAACCACAAGACAACTCCAGGACTAGCTGTAGGCTACAACTGCCCCTGCTCAAGAATTTAGCCAGGCACCTCATAATCAACAAGTAGTTTATTGCTATTGATGAAGCACAGAAAAATTTCTAAGTGGGTGAGTCAGTAGGAACCAAGTAGTTTTTCTGCAATGAGACATAATCTGGCTTATAGCATACTACATTGCCTTCTCTTCCAGAGCAGCTTGCTTCCTTTTCCAGAACTCTGATTTTTGAATCTGCATCCAGTCTTGAAGGCACATGAGGAAAATGAATTCCCTTTGATTCAAGATAGAGATGAACCTTATTTAGAAAATTACTATTTATGTTTTCTTCTGACAGAGTTATTTTTCCAGGGTTGAGAATATGTCAAGATATTTTTAGGAAATGGCAGCATGTGTCAAATATTTGCCTGAGTGCTTTATGACCTTATGGTGAGGCCTTCTTAAGGGGCAAAACATTAGCAAAGAATGGTGTAGGGTTCTTTTAGGAAAGTATAAAAAAAATACACATGGTTAAGTATTGTGTCAGTACAGAGCAAATCAACACACCTTTAATAAGACTAGCATTCCTGGGGAAGAAAGTACCAAAGCAACACAAACACAAAGAATCGTAATAATTTTTCAGCAATAGATTTTACAGGAGTACTTGCCCCTACAGAAGATTTCTTAATCTTTAACTGTGTCTAGTACAGTGCTCAGCTTCCCTATAATAAACTAAGGTGATCCAGCCCCAGTAGAACCAAGCACTTAAGCAAATGCCTAACCCTGAACTCATGAATACTCCCACCAATTAAATATCATGCTAAATTATTCAATATCATGCTAAATTGAGTGTGAGTGACAAGCAGCAGCCAAAAAAGGGAAACTAAAAAAAAAAAAAAAGACACAAAAAATGCAAAGGAACACAATGAAACCCTGATTTTAATATGCAGCTTTAAGATTCACTAAGAATTTTCATTATGAGATTTTTGCTTTCTTTTGGAAAAAAAAGAATTTCCCTTTAGGCATGACAGAATTCAAACTCAATCAAAGTCTTTCATGATGAAAGTGGAATAGGAATACTCCAGGCCATTTTCATCTTTCAGATCCATTTTCTGGGGAAACAGAATTGGACGAACAGGAACTTTGATTAAAAAATAATTGACAAAATCTTATGGAGTCAAATAACTTTCCCCTTTACTTTTATGTGCACTAATGCTTCTGTGCATAAAGGAAAGAATTTGTATAACACACATTTTCGAATATATAGGGCAAGGTCAAGCTTAACAAAAAGAGGTTGTATCAGTTCTATCAGTTAAGTAGTATAGGAGAGTACCAGATGAAATACAGGACATTGCTTAGTGCTGTAGCTAAAATCTGAATTAGAAAATAGGCCCTATTTTCCATATATATTTTTTTTTCCCTGCATAATACGGTGAACAAGACTACATCAATAATGCTTCTCCCAGTATTTTTAAAAATTAGTATGGGAAGCTTAGGGGAAAGCCTACCGGAAGGGAGGAAGGAAGAGGAAAGGAAGAAAGAATAAAAGGAAATTATTCTGCTCCCCAGTCCAGAAGCACTCTTTCAGTGAGATACTTAAACACTTCTTTAACTTTCACTGAGTATGTGTTTCTGCTCAATTCAATACACTTTGCTGAATAAGACAGCTCATTTCCCCAGCTTGTGATACACTGTAAGAAAGAAACATATTGAAATTTAGGCTTTCCTGGCACATAAAGCTGTCATTAATCTCAAATTGCAAGGTCACAGTGTCTTTAATTGGTAGAATATCATATTACTGAAGTTAAGAATGAAAAGTATAACTTTTTTTCTTAACTTTCGCATGACACCTGACCATTGCTACAAGAACTAGTTAACTGGCAATGAGTTCACATAGTGGTCACAAATTCAGAAGATAAAACAAGTATTTAATCAGATGAGCTTACCAAAACATATACGCAGTATTTTTAATAACACTAAGTTTTCATGAATAAACAATAGACATTAAAGACAACAGCACAGATTCAATAAATATTTGTTCTACAAAACAGGACACTTGACTGTCTAGAAGCAATTGAATTTTCTCCAGTGTTTTGCATAACAAACTCTATTGTCATACATCTAAGGTTACTTAATGACAGTGCCGGAGTAATTCCCCTGTTTAGTGTAGTTTCTATATACATCTATATGGGGCTCAACAAAATCTACTGATCCACAGTTTGGCTGAATACAAGAGCAATTGAACTTGTCCTGTGATGCTATAAAATGAAATGAGTAAAGTTACAGTCAAAAGTAATTTACAGTCTGTAGATTTATACCTTGTTTATATACATAGTTGCTGCAGTTTAATTAAACTGGTGCCAACCTCCATTTGGACATCCTTCTGTTTTAGTTGGTTTAGTTTAAGACTATTTTAAGTGATTTTCAAATAATCCAAACTACAAGTGTCCACACAGAGCCTTCTGTACTATCTCAACCAAATGAATTTAAAGTCAGGTTTTTAACTTACACCAGTACTGCTCAACAAGTGGCTAAATCTCAGATACAGAAGGGATTCTATGAAATGTTGCAAAGGATGAAGGTCCACCTGACATCTGTTAATGGTAAGTGCAATGCAATAATTTAGAAGCAAGTGCTTAAAGGGGTACAGATGGAAGACATTAAGTGAAACTAACAATAATTATAAAGACTAATAATGAGAACAGAAAAACTCAAATGAGGCTTAACCAGACTCATGGCTTCATGTATGTCTTTTGTAATGCTGGTCAGTTTAAGCTAAATCCCAAGTAACTGTAGATAGATATGTAGGGATGTCTTCTCCAGATTTACATCACTGCCTTCCATGCTGATAAAAGACAATTTGGAAGACAGAGGAGTCTGTAGTAGAAGCAGCAGGCACTGGGATGAGATTTCATTAGGCTTCCTGCTGTGTTATCCCTGCTTAGCACAGCAACAGCACCTGCTGGTAGAAGAAGACAAAGCCTTTACAGTGAGCTTTTGTTTCTTGCTAACTTGCAGTTCCCTTGGGGCAGGGTGGAAAACAGATATTTATAGCAGACAATAAAGGGTATACATAAAGTCTGTCTGGGGCAAGCCAAATGAATTTTATTGAATCAAATTAGTTTGGATTTTCCTGATAAATCTGTAAATCTGGCCTCCCTTAGCATATCGGCACAAATTCTTCATCCTGATGGCAGTGAGGTTGTTCCATGTATGGCTGCTCATGAAACTACTGAATGGTTCCTACAGGCTGTTACTTCTTGTGAGCTCATGCACCACCGTCATCCTATCATTGCGAACTGTGGGAGCAGGATGCCAGCACATGATGTCAGAATTTTCCAGAAATATAGGGACTGGTGCATTTTCTATTCCCACCTTATTCAAGAGTGGTGGTTTGCACTTGCTGCCAGATGGCAGTCTCATTTCCATTGACGTTAGGGGAAGTCATGCAGGCTCAGAACATAGGAGATATGGGCATCTGAGGCATGGATTGAGATGTGTTTTAGCAGGGCCTTTCAGGGGCTGATCAAATCAAAAGATGATCTTTTCAAACCATTAGGAAAGAGAATCCAACCAGCTGGATTGTCTTGATAATTTATGATATTCCATCTATCCCTTGGGCATATACATTTTTTTTTAAGTGGTAGCAATTAAGAAGTTGAAGAGTTGTAATATAGGTACTTAAGATCATCATTTATGTACCATAGGATCCTCAGCACATCTTGCTTCACAAAGGCTATACAAAATATGAAAGCATCAAAATGTATCAGGAAGGCACATACACATAAGCTCACATTCAACCACAATGATGTGAAAATCGAAACATCTATGTAAATTAAAACATTTATTTAAGAATGATTCTTAGATGCTTTCCTAGCAAACACCCTATAAGCCTGGAACAGAATGTCTATATTATATATATATATATATATATATGTATATATGTGTATATATACATATATATATTTTTATATATATATATGTATATAATATATATATGTGTTTCTAAAGATACCAAAAACATGTCACAGATTATTGCTGTATGGGAACTGAAAGGACACGCTGGCTAATTAGGTTTGAAAGTTGCTGGTTAGACAAGCATTTCTATAGTAAAGATATTTAAGGAAAGTGATTGATTAGCTTTACAAATTGAGAATCATGTTGAGATGTGTATGAAATCACACCCTGACACTGTGTTCCTGGCCCTAATGGAATATATGAGTGCGATGGCCTGGTCTGCTAGGGGGTACACATTAAAGCATATCCTGCTGTTGGTGTCAGAAGAAAATAAAATAAAATTAACTTAGTCTTCGTAAGTATTTTATTTTCTATCCTAAATAACAAAGAAAAAAAAAAATATCAAATTCTATCATTGTATTGACCTTAACAATAAATATGCCAGTGTGTTCACATATTGTTTGCGTGTAATGAATAACAGAGTACTCTGCTTTAAGTAGATAAACAGGTAATGGTTAGAACTGTCTCCTATGGAAAGTCATATGTTATACAAACACAGTCATAAAACAATATTGCAGTCTTTATTTCAATCAAGACTAACGTTAGGACATATACACTCCTTTGTCAAGGCTGCTTCTTTCTTTCTCCAGTCAATTGCATTTTTGCACTTGGAAGAAAAGGAACAAAAAGGATATAGAACTGACAATATTTTTTTTGCCTACATTATTCTTACAGGCACATTCAGTACATGCAATCCTCTGTCCTGCAAAACTAGAAGTTAGTGTATGTTAATGCAGGACTCAATGAAAACCCAGTTAATATATGCCAATAAACTGAAGCCTGAAAAAAAGTCTTAATTCTAGATGCTTATGCTCATTTCTACAAACTGCTTATGTAAACTTAAATAGGACATGGTTCTGAGTGTCTGGACTTGAAAGAGGTCATTTTATTACATTGGCAAAGGAGATGATCTGTTTCTTATCTGGCTCAAAATCCATTGTACATGTATCCACTTTTCCAACTAGTATGTCAGCCTTTAGGGAGCAAAAGACAGTGATGCAAATCTTCTTGGCCATGTGGATGCCTGATTGAATCCAAACCAGGATTCCTTATGATTATAGTATTGTTCCTCTTTGGCCACAACAGCAGTGAAACCCCAAATCTGGCACCAGAGAAGTGTGGGCTCAGAGGCAATACTTCAGGAATCTAAGGTGAGATTCTTGGATTTTTTTTTTCCTAGCCGGAATATGGAAAGGTGGGTGGAAATTTTTTTACCTCAAAGGATTTGGATTCGTGGTTCTGGGCTTGTCCTGAAACAACTAGCAACACCCAGGAAAAACAGGTGGGCACACTGTCAGTCATGCTCACTCACCCTGGGCTGTTGTTTTTCACATTTCCAGCTATCAGTCTGTTTTATAGTGTCTTATATTTGGACTGCAAGATCTAGGGGGAGAGGTGGGGTTGGATAATCTGACTGCTCCTCGTTTGAACATTGCCTAAGATAAGGACAGAGGAGTACAGTGTTGGGGCACCTGGGGGCAACTGCAGTGTTATTCTTGTTGACACCAAGGCTGACAACAGTGACACTATATGCAGGAGATTAAAACACAGAAAGATCCAAAACCTTGTGGAGCTGAGTAATTTTCATTCTTTTGATTTGAATGAGAATGTTACAGCAAACCAAGGAAATACTCAGCCTGCAGGCTTAAAATGCACAAAAGAGAAAGTTTGTTTTCATACAGTGCAATAATTACATCGTGAAACTCATAGCCATGTCAAGTAAAGACAGCTAAAAGTAAAAAAGCAGTTAAGAACATATTAGACAAATTTATGGATGATATGACCATTGGTGTCTATTAAGCTCAGCAGGGCAGAGGCAAGCCCAGGCTAATGAAATTCCTTTGATTATGTCTGCCAAAATCTGGGCAGGAATACCTGGAGAAGGATGCCCTTCTACAAATACTATTATTTTTTTTTCTTTCTCAGGTATCCTCTACTTGCTGTTGTAGACAGAACAGTGGTGTTAATAGACTAATGTTCATACTTTAGCCTGAACCAATATGTGCTCTTATATACCTAATTCCATGTTCTTAAGATTTAGCCAGATAAAACAAAAAATGGGAACTGTGGGTTTAAAACTGGATTACTTGCCTATTTCCATCATGATCTTAGTCTTTTTTTTTTATACTTATAAGTATTGCACCATGAGTGTCGCAGAATCACAGTATAGCAGAAAAACAGAATTTAGAAGGGACTTCTGGAGGTCACCTTCTCCAACCATCCTGCTTAAGTAGGACCATTTAGAGCCTGTTGCCCAGGACCATGTCCAGACGACTTTTTAGTATCTCCAACAATGGGGAATCCACAACTTCTCTGCTCAGCCTATGCCAGTGCTTGGTCACTCTCGGTGAAAAAAGTGTTTCCTGATACTCAGATAGGAAACTCCTGTGCTTCAGTCTGTGTCCATTGTGTCTGCTTCTGTCACTGGGATCCACTGAAAGAGCCTATCTCCACCTTTTTTACACCTACTCTTCAGATATTTGTACACATTGATAAGGTGTGTGTGTCCCCCATATCTTTTTCAGGCTGAACAGTCCCAGCTCTTTCAGCCTTGCCTCATAAGAGATGCTCCTGTTACTTAATTATCCTCATGGCCCTTTACAGGACTCCCTCCAGTAGCTCCATGTCTCTCTTTTACTGGGGATATCTCTATCATACTGTGGATCCCAGAACTAGACACAATGCTCCAGGTGTGGCCTCACCAGTGCTGAGTAGAGGAGAATAATCACCTCCCTCAACCTGCTGGAAATAATTTGTCCAATGCAACTCAGAATGACTTTACCCTTGTTTGTGGCAAGGCCGTATTGCTGGCTCATGTGTCAAATGCTGTAGTTAGCGTGTAGGAGAGCACACATTGTCTTAAACATTTCTAGTGGGCTTTTTCTTTCCATGTATGACCAACAGTGTTTTTGTAGTGATGCTGTAAACATATACAATGCTATGAGATACTAAGTCATCAGTTCAACTACAGGATGTGTGCAGAATGGCTAAATATTGCCCAAGGGCATAATTTTAGGGATACAGTGAGCTGCTCCATCTTTACACACATTTAATCCCTGGCCTCTCTGAGGAGACTGCCAGCAAGGCTGACAATTAGAGCCAATTGTGGTGGACATTTGAAGTTGGCTAGTAATTTAATTGCTGGCTAATAGGTGCAACTTGGAAGTCTGGGAACTTTGTGGTCTCATAACTCTCCCTTTCGTCCCCACTCTAGCCCTGGCATTTCACTGGGTTGTTTCATCAAGGGAAGCAATTATAAAAGCTGATAGCAGTTTTCTCTAAATTGTTGGCAGGGAGCCAGCATTATGCTACAGAGGTGCAGTGCATGGCATCAAGTGGTTGCACTGAGTGACACTCTGTAATCATGTGATGTGGCTATGTGATTAAATACTGGCTTCCTGCCGAATCATTCTCCCTGGGAAACAATTGTTACTGCACTTAGCATCTCTCCCCATTTGAAGCAACGTGCCCTGCTTTCACCAGAAGCAAAAGGCTTCCATTGCTAAAGGTGAAAACCGGATGTTTTTTTTATTTCAGAGAAACTCTTCCTGAGGCCAAGGACATGAAGGTTTGGTCTCAGGAAGGTTTTGTCTTTCATTGGGATAGCATTAAAAATAGTTGAGAAAAAACACAGCAAGGAAAACACAATTTGTGCTGTTTCCTAACTAGTCCTTCCACTAATTTGCCTCTCCCACTCTCTATATACTTTCCAATGTCTTTAGTCCAGAGCTTACTCCACACACTCTTAAAAAAGACCCTTTTTGAAGACCTTCTTCTATACTTACTAGGACTCAAAACAACCATCCAAATTGTCTCCAAGCACAAAGTATGAGGCAAAGCCCACTCCTCTGAGACACAGCTCTCCCCTTTCCACGTCTTCTATAACTAGTGCCATCTCAGTGTCACACTACTCTGCCAGACTGGCTTTTGAACAAGAATATAGGAAATCCGTGCACTGGTGAGAAAGATTAGTTTCTAAGCAGACTTGATAAAGGACAAGCCTCCTTCTAGGCAAAGGTAGAGAATGTCAAAATAAAGTATTGGTCATCTGCTTATGTTAAGCTCCCTTGAAAATGCTGCCACAGCAAGAAATCTCCTTTGTGTTTGTAAAAAATCCATACGCATGTGCAAGGTAAAGTTAAAACTCTGGCAATTCCCTAATTAGTCCCTATTGACCTATTAACCTTCAGGGACAAAGAAGCTACTCTGGATTCCCAGGACTCAGTGCATTGAGCCAAAGCACTCAAGGTCCTTGACAAAGCCAGGTCTGAACTAGAGACGGAAAAGAGGGGGACACCTCTCTAATACAGCTAGCACCATCTAGTGACAGCTACCAAAGGGACCTCCAGTTGGCTATATTAGAACCCATCGCATCCATAAGAATCTCTCTATGCAACAAAAAGAAATGCAAACATTTACGGAAAAGAGATAATTTTTTTATCTGCCTGCACTGTCTTACCTGTGTCAAAACAACTTCCACATGCACAACTTTCTGCACATCTTCTGCAATCATAAGATTAATATGTGATCAGTGAAGCCTCCCTACAAAAACACAGCTGCTGCCTGCTTCCAATTTTGGCAGGTGGGTCAAAATTGCAGTGCACAGTGCTCACATATCAGTCCTGGAGGCACCAGTAGGTGTGTGCGAATGTACAGTACAAAGGAAAGACCTGAAACGGAGCCACAAGAAAACCTTTGAGGCACAGAAGCTATGGCACACAAATCTGCCACTTGCACACATCCAGAAATGTGCACAAAACAGTACTCCATCAGTGGGACACAACTGTGTCCTTTTAGGATACTGTACACTCTAAGATGAGTTAAAAAGTACATTTATATGAACACACATGATTTCTGATTCTCAGTGAAGAGTACCTCTTTTATCAAGGGGCCACTGTGAAATGTGATGGCACATAACAGTCTACCAGGGTCATATTACTAACTGTTGCCTTTGAAAATTATAAGTACAGTAGATATTGAGTCAATGTTTTTCTTGGCAATTTCTTTGTTTTCTCATTACAGTATCTTCCGGAATACTCTTTACTAAACCTGCCACATCATCAACATAGAGGTTTTTCACGCAGTGAAAGAGGCAACACTTTCCTGAGACTTCCTTCACAAGTAAACCTAACTTCTCTCTGTTAAAGTGATACTACTCTTCAGAAATCTTGAGTTTAGTTGAAAAAGAAATCCTTAATTCATCTTAGAATTCTATTATTTTTCTTATGCTACTAAAGTAATTAAAAGGCACTACTCATTAACAAAGTTAAGAACATCATAGTTTCCTTCACTTTTATGGCTAAATAGGTGGCATATATTCTATTATAGTAACCTTCTTATTAACAATATCTGAAAGAAAATAAAAAGCAAATACGTACATTACATAAATTAATTTTAATTTCTTCTTACTCTATGTATTCTACTTACCTTTCAGACAAATCTATAGCTTATGACAAAAATAAATCCAGTCAGACAAAAGAGACTGCCCATATCTTGAAAATGGGTCAGATCTTCAGATAGGGTTAACAGGCATAATATGACCTGCATGAGAATCTGACTTGGTGTTCCTTGATATGAGAATAAAACACTCACTATAAAGAGATCATCACTTAATAAGATTTTTTTTTCCCCACGCAGTTTCTAAATAAATGATTAGGTGATTTATTTCGATCTTGTCTTTTGAGATTGCTATATGGTTTTAATATGGAAAAATTAATAATTACGTAAAATCTGAATGGGAGACTGCTCTAACACAGCTCAGGGAATATATACTCAGAACAGCCCCAGAAACTTTAAGATTAATTTTACAGCTCACAATCAGTCTGTTGACAGGTTATAATGCATGAGAGATCTAGCCCAAATCTCCCCAGTACACCTGATTTGAGATAGGTGTTTACTCATTTCTAATGAAGACTTCAGTACATTTCATCTAAATTTTGCACATAATCATTTCTGTTGAATAAAATGTCTATCCAGAACAGGAACCTTGAGACAGAAACACACAAAAATAGCCATTTATTAAAAAATAACACCTTGTGGATTGCTATGCTCTTTTTTTTTTTGTCTTAGAAAGACATTTGGAGAGAGGAAGTACCTTAGTTCTTTCAACTTTATCATTGTAATTCCAAATTAGTGACCTCACCAAATTGAGAACTATGACTCAGCTTCTACCAGGACTTCACTAGTAAATGCAGAGATGATTCTGAAGGCAAAAAACAGGGAGGCAATTCTGCAGCCCTAATCCTTTCTCCCGTCACAGTTGTTTCTTGTCATGCATCTGCATCGCTCCATGCATTGGGCATGAGTAGGATTGTTCCCTTGGAGGCAGAAAAATTACCCCTTGGTGCCAAGCATTTAAACCAGGTGTCAAAGATTAAAAAAAAAAAAAAGAAAAAAGAAAAAAGAAAATTATATCCTACTTGACACAGGACCAGAATAAATTCATTTACTATTGATTTCTTTATTCAAAAGCTTGATCTTCCTTACTAATTTCTCACACATAAATGGGAACCAATATGCCTCTTCTGCATTAAAAAAAATAAATTATAGTATTAATCAAAATCAGATAAATGAGGCAAAAAGCTCAACCCTGCCCTTGTGCCTGACTAATTATTTTGAACAGCTCTGGTCTGTTCACCTCTGTGCTGAGTTGGTAATGTATCCCCCTTTGGTCGATTCAAGATCTCTAGCAACACCTATGGGAGAGTCTTTAATTAATCCTCTGTTACTGTTGTAATTGCATTATCCTGAGGGAAAGCCTGACTAGCCAGGAATATTATTTTAAACTTATACTGTAAACAACATATGTCCTCAGGAGAGTTCAGTTAATACAACCATTTTGACCCTTTCACTGCTGGGTGCTTAACAGTTTATTTTCATAACCACTAAAAAGGACTTTTTCCTTTTCATGTGGGGTTATTTAGACTTCATGCTTAAAAACTGTACAGTGCAATTACGTATCTGCTCACTAAATAAAATAATTGCTTACAGGCTGCTCAAAGTACTTCCAACTAAATGAAGAAGGCATCAACATTTTGCTCTGTTCCAGTCTACTATCTCATTATGAAGCACAGCCCTTTGTGAAAACAGATTTTTCTAACTGCCATAGCCTCTGCCTCTGCTGTACCTTCCATATATGATACAAAAGAGTTCTATACAGCCCAGCAGGAGCTCCTTGTACTCCTCATTTCTCCTACACGTTTGATATGGATTTCAAATCCCTTGGATTAGTAAAATTTCACGTCTGGGTCTAAATATTTTTATTTCAAAAATATAAGGACTTTTTTAATAATCCAAACTTTGACTAAAATTATAAAGGAATTCCTCTCCATGCTTCAATTCACAAGTTTTCATTTGTCAAGAAAGATATGCAATTTCCTTTGCTTTCATTTACTCAAAGCAGAAACGGGCAGAGCATCGCCTGCTATTTCACCAGCACTCTGGAGCCTATGTTCAAATCTGTGAAGTGTCTGAGATTCTCCTGTGGAAAGTGTTATGTAAGAGCAATGTATTTTTAGCAAAGACATGAATAACAAAGCAAAATGTGACTTTAAATCTTTTTATTAGAATGCTTTGATCATGTTTTTTAAACCACCTTTTTTACTTCCCTGATCCACAGATACTGGGTATGACAGGTGCAGTGTAATGTGATCAACATACTATATTAAATGCACAAGATTATGAAAGGCAATTCTCTGGCACAATTCTTAAGGCCTTCACTTATTTTAGGCACTATCCAATGATGCCTCTTAAGCATGAGTGGATTTACCTTGCTTTCTGATTTCAAGGAAGATATGACAGCCACTGATGGTCACTGGCTCGTGCACACGTCCATCCTCCTAAATATTTTTCTTCTTTATTTGTGAGTCAACTACCTTATAAACAACAGCTATCCAATGCAGCTGTTACACCAGCTCGGTAGACACTCTTCTGCACTTTGAGATCTCTGCCTTTCCCAAGACCTAAAGAGATTCTTAACATGCATATTCAAATGAAAGCTCAAGCAAACCTCTTCTCCTGATCACTTCATTTTATTTATTTTTTTTCTGAAGTGTTTCAATAACCTTTTCTGAAACTTCAGAATGAATATCATTTGCAGGACAAACACAATGAAATAAATCTTCTTACTGGGCTAGTTTGAGAAATTAAACATTGATTGGATTGCACCCAGAAAAGCATGAGGAAAACATGCAACTACAGGCAAACAAAACACAAGTGGCACAAACTCATTACCTAGAATTGGCGGATTAAAGGCTCTTAGGCTCAATAAGACTAAGCTGAGCCCACCCCTGTGACTCTCCCCCCAAAAGTATTATCTGACCAAGAAAAACAGTGACAAAAAGTAAACAACTTCAATGACTTGTATAATGCCAGAAAGACACAATATATCGGGGGGGGGGGAAGTTTTTGTACTGAAATCATATTTTCCAGTGTGCGAAAAAGATCATGACCACAGTTAAATCATACAGGATGAGACCATAGTGCATGAAAAAACCTTTTTACAAACAGAAATATTTCTCTGGATTTAGTAGAAGGTTCAACTGTAATTAATTTATAAAAGGAAAAAAAAACAAAACCCAAGCAGTACATTTCTTGAACAGTCCTGAGAATATTGTATGTGTACCTCTCTTCTGGAAAATTTATTAAGCATTAGGAGAGGCAGGGACAGAGAGAAAAAGAGAGATCAAATTGAATCTCTGTGTTCTTGCTAGTTTTTGTTGCTGTGGTGAATTATCACAAACTTCATAAATGTAAGTAAAATAGGACCCTTGAAGTCTCAGTCACTTTATTTCAACAGAATGTAACTATATTCCAATTTGCACTTGAATTAATGGGAGACTACATAGCTTTGAAAGTCTTAAAGTGCATGTCACACCTATTATAACACATTTTATTAATCAGTGACTTACATTAAGAAAGACCATGCAACCCAGCTTTCTGTGACTCTTTCAGGAGAATAAAAAGAAGAAAAAAGACCCTGAAACTAAAACAACCCTTATTTGTTCTTTGCATACAGTAGCTCAACAATATCACAAGCTGATTCTGTTAAGCAGGCACATTAAGAATGTGCTACGTTGAACATTCAGCTTTACTTAAATCAACTTCACTAATAGTTAATGTTAGATATTTTTTAAAGAATGCTAAATGTTAGTTTTTTGATATCAAGGGCTTATTTTCTTCCACTCCTTTTTTCTATACATCATCCCTCATGTCCAAGCTCCATCAGTGCAAACACATCCTATTTCCCTTTGATGTTGTCAAATATTAGGATTGGCTTTTGACAATGTTGATATAGTGCTGCTAGTCAATATTCATAGGTGCAACATGAAATGTTCGGGAAGCCCCTAATACAGAATGGGAACACTAGTGATACACAGTGTGTAATAATGGAGAAAAAGAGATTTTTCACATACTACTCAGAGCAATCCAGGCATCATCACTTTGGGTGCCCTGATGTTGGTATATTTTTATAAAGTAGAGAAACATAAACAGTCTCCTCCTTTCCATCTGAAGGCCTGGAAAAGCAGGACAATGCGATTGCTATGCATGTAATAGCAATAGTATTAATAACTTCTGTGAGCATATATTATCCGTATTCATTATAACAAATATAGAATAGAGAAACTATAAATAGAAATTTCAGCTTTGCTGGAGTGCAGTGGGAATATTGGATCTACAGAAGGAAAAGAGCAATATAAAGGGATTTGAACTGGCAATGAGTCCGAGTCTGGGAATATTTACACACGGGAATTTTGTCTGATAGCATTAATGTACGAGGCACAGCAGCCCACAGAACTCTTAAAAATATTTTTTTAAGCTATTTGACACCAATTTCATTTGAAAAATAGGTCTTTTTACCTTGATTCTTTTTATACGTTTCTCATTTTCTAAGACACACCAATGTCATGCTTTGCAAAACGATTCAATGTTTTCTGTTTAAATGTTTGTATACAACTGTCAGGTTAAATTCTACCCTCCTGAGTGCATGAGTGGAAAGGACTCATAGGTGATAAACTACAGAAATTAGAGTTTGGAAAGATTCAACGACACAGAATGCCCCAGTGCTATCCATTGAAGTGCTCTGTCCACTTTGTCTGAATTTAACTCAAAGCAAGCAGCTAGGCTTCTGTCTCCTCCTGTCTCCTCCTTTGTGAGCATTTAAAAAATAATTGAAGAGACTTTTCTACCAGAAAGCTTTCTTTACACTAATTCTAAACCTTCCTATTCTAGGCTTTCTCTCTTCTCTCGCCACCCCCAAGTAGTATATATAAACAGAATAACATTCAAAGAACCCAGCCTTCCAAAACTGTAATTTATAGCACTTTCCTCAATACAGTGTGCCAAACAGAGTATAAACAACAGCAATAGATGGTTTTAATTTTATTATTCATTTGTTCCTTCTATGGGGCCTCAGATATTGTCTGTGGCTGACCTTGAATTAAATTACATTTCCACTCTGCTTACATTTCCCTGATACACCAAACAAACAGAACACAGAGCATAGCATTTTGACATCTTTTTTACCTCTACATCCAGCATCAACTGAACAATTTCTTCTTGCTTCTTGTGGAACATGTAGAAGCTGCTGAAATCTCTTACATCAGACAAATGGACTTCATTATACAAGAGAGCACTTCATAAGTGCAAACCTTTTGGGATGACAAAAACCCACTGAGTTCTCCACTTTCCACCAAAGCTGCCAGCAATTCCCTGGTTTTGGCAGACTTACTAACAAAATTCTGTTAGTGAAGGCAGAAACTCTAAGCCTAGGTCCAGTTGCTGCCAGTCTGCCACACACAGAAAACAGATCTCAGCTTTCCACATCTGATCATTGTTTGAAGGGGCATTTAAAAGCTTACATTCGGGGGAATTTCTTACTATAGTCAGAACATTTAATCCTACTGATATCCAACCCATTCTGAAAGAGAAATAGGTTTATGGCAAAGTCACTTCAAATTAAACTGATGTGTTATTTCATCTTTTAGGTGAAAAACGAGGGTCTGATCCTAAAAGACGTCAATCATCCTCAAAACCGAGGGCTCAAAACATATTGCTGAAAATACTTAGCACCTTACAGGTTAGAGCCCTTAACACTATTAAAAATGTTTTCACTTGCCACACATTCAGAAATACATGTGCTTTAACCAGTCTCAGACTTTCCAGGAAAATATTCTGTACAGATTTACAGTGATTTTTAATGAATAAATTACCCTGTTCAACTTGAATTGCAAAACTGATGTCACTGAGTGAGTTTGGAGATCAAGATTATGGCAAAACCAAGGACAGGACAGATCCCTAAACACTGCTGCCCTCCCAAGGCCCTCATCTTTTACATGTAAACAGTGTCTTTTGAGCAGTCTGAGCAGTCTTACATGCTCAGAGATATCAATGCATCATTTTATGAAGTCATGCATGTCAGAAGACAAAAAGGCAATATTAATTTCTAAGAAGATCATAAGAATAATTTAGAGACAAGAGGTCCTTATTTGTTACCTAGAATAACACTCAAAAGGTTGGTTTGTTTATTCCTTAGGGAAGCTACAGAATATCCACTTCCTTTATGAAAAAATTATCTTTTCCTTTGCAAGGAAGTGACATGTGTCTCCAGGAAGGTTGTCTACATTTAGAGGTCAGGGATGTAGCTGCTAGTCTAGACCTAGACCACTGTTGTTGTAAACAGCTCATAGCATTTCTCTCTGAAATTTTGTTCTGCATGCCAAATTTTGTTCATGAAAGACTGTTTGTCAGTCTTTTTTTATGGCATAGCATGTGAGGCAGGTATCTGAACCCACACGTGATGCACTGCTCTTGATTGCACTGTGTGTAGATATAAGCTGTGATGCAAATCAGCTGTGCCATGAACTGGGTTCAAAATCGTGGTTATATCATAAGCTACACAATGTCTAAAGAGATTTATAGTTTGACATGCAAGAGGACAGGAAGAGTTCCAGAATCAAAAATAAATCCTGAGGCTTCTCCAGCAATAAGAAACTTCAGTGGAGTAGACTAAGGAGACACACAGTGTCTGGAGAAGGAGAATGGCCTGGAATAATAATGCAAGAAAAATATTTATAATATCATGGAAAAACTAATGTAAGGGAGCTGAATTAGTACCTTAACATATCTGCCAAGGTTAATATTTCTTTCCTGAATTCAAAAATACATTGCTGCCTTGTCATACATAGGGGTATGTAGCTCTCTAAATGTGTGTAAAAGTGTAAAAAAAACATAGTTAAGAGTCTGAACATACATGACAAATGTACTAATTAAGCATCTCCAAAACTGTTGTATTTCAATTTTTTTTTAAGGATGAAAAAAAAGCCATGTTCAAATTATTTAAGGCTCAGTGAATGGGGACCTCAAGAAGACTTGTCAACTATTTGGCTGATGAACTTCAAAACTTTAGTTCATTTGGGCTCAGGTTTTGAAGGGGTGTTTTTTACAGTCTTTCTACATTGGAAATTTGTGCTTGAGTCTCAGTATCTAAAAATGTCAAATTAAACTCACCTTCATTCTTTTTACCTGTCTGAAGCCCACACAGAGAAATGGAAAATAAAGACCAAAACACATATAAAATCTTAAGGTTCAGACTACATAAAATACTTCTATCTAAATGCAGATTTCTGGAAAAATATCCTTGAAAATTTACATCCAGCATGCAAATCTGTGCTGTATGGAGAATTTCCAGTCAAAGATCTTTTACATAGAATGATGCTTGCATTATGTTTTGATTTGAGTACCCAGGAGATCTAAGAAATACGCTGTTCTCTAGTTTTCCACAGTTCAAGTTCACTGTAGCCAATGTTAAGCTTTTCTGTAATAGCCATGAATTATATGTTGGCTTAGATATAAATTAGTCCTATTCTTAACACGGTGATAAATTTGTTTCCATACTTACTATCACATTCAAAAGCAGAAATATAAGTTGTAAAAAAGTTTAGTAAAGAACAAAACAGTACAAATCATTCTTGTCATAGCTACATGGATTTCAAGGGACTTAGACCAGATTTGGAATTTTCCCCTGGTCATTTTAGTATTTAGTATTAATTGTCCAAGACTCTATTTCAGCAAAAAAAGCTGAAGGAGTAATACCAGAATACCTGGTACAATTTTTGAAACCACTGGACTTCGGAGTGTGCTCATTTGCATAGTGATACCCACAGTGCCTTTGCTGCTGGTAACTCTTACAGACTAGTGCAACTACTGATTGCTCCCTTAATGTCTTTTGCAGACATGACTTATGTGTCCAAACTCTCTTTGCCTTTTTATTCCTCACGTCTCACTCAAGGTAATGTTTAGTCACCTGGTCACCATCATGGGCACCGGAGTCTCCTGTACTCTATCCATCTCGATAGCTATGATTTATTTGCTGGCTTTATTTAATTTGTGAAACATCATGAATATCCACTTGACCCCCTCAAATAGCTGCAAGAAAAAAAAAAAGGGGGGGGGGGGAGGCAGAAGTGGAGGTGCAGCATTGAACATACTGAAATACTTATGGTAAAGGACTGGGAGAGAAACAAATCCTACAACACAGGAGTCTGCATGGAGAATGGATCCAGAGCTGGTAATGCCATTTTGGTTTTTTTGAAAGGTGTTTTAACCAAGCCAACATTGAAAACAGTAATAAAACTTCACTGAACCACTTTTAAAACTACCTCACAATCTTCTTCAAATTTACTGTGCAGGTAATTGTAAGCAGTTTGCAAGTAAGTTTATCTCACTGTTAGAACATGTCTGATGTACACAGGCCAAGCAAGAGCAAGATCTAGGAGAAATAGTGGTGGGCTTGTGTAGGGTATACTGTCAAGTTAGGGAAATAATCTCCAAGTAGCAGATAAAATATTCTGATTTTTAATAAAGTTTGGATAATATGCTGGAAAAATCATTGTGAAGTTGATAAAGGTTGGATCCTTAATAGTGTCTGTAATCAACAGATCTTTCCCTGGTTATGCTTTCAGCTCCTGCTAAAGTGTCCAAAAAAGCCTGAACATCTTCACAAATTATAACTGTGAGGTACACAGAAGTTGGTTGACCACTGCTGACTCTAACACACATTTCATGTTCAGACAAAAGGAAAAAGAAAAAGGGATAAAGAAAAATGATAAAGGGAAAGGGAAACCAAGAGGAAAAAAAAAGAAGGAGAGAGAAAAAGAAAAAGAAAAAAAAAAGAAAAAGAAAAAGAAAAAGAAAAAGAAAAAGAAAAAGAAAAAGAAAAAGAAAAAGAAAAAGAAAAAGAAAAAAGAAGAAAAAGAAAAAGAAAAAGAAAAAGAAAAAGAAAAAGAAAAAGAAAAAGAAAAAGAAAAAGAAAAAGAAAAAAGAAGAAAAAGAAAAAAAAGAAAAAAAAAGAAAAAGAAAAAGAAAAAGAAAAAGAAGAAAAAGAAAAAGAAAAAGAAAAAGAAAAAGAAAAAGAAAAAGAAAAAGAAAAAGAAAAAGAAAAAGAAAAAGAAAAAGAAAGAAAAAGAAAAAGAAAAAGAAAAAGAAAAAGAAAAAGAAAAAGAAAAGAAAAAGAAAAAGAAAAAGAAAAAGAAAAAGAAAAAGAAAAAGGAAAAGAAGAAAAAGGAAAAGAAGAAAAAGGAAAAGAAGAAAAAGGAAAAGAAGAAAAAGGAAAAGAAGAAAAAGGAAAAGAAGAAAAAGGAAAAGAAGAAAAAGGAAAAGAAGAAAAAGGAAAAGAAGAAAAAGGAAAAGAAGAAAAAGAAAAAGAAGTTACTATATCAAAGCACCTTTAGTTTAAATGGTTGAAACTTTCAAGCCCAGATTCAAAAAAAGCACTTAAGCATCACTTCACTGAGGCATAAGTGTATGCTTACATGGTTTTGTTCAGCATAGGAATACAGTACAGTTTAATATTCTTCTTCAAAGACTTTAAATAAATACAATTGTATTAATTTTCTATTTTCTCCTCTGCCTCTTTAATTAAATGTTCTGTGACTCTTCAATCAGTACAGCTTGTGGTACTACTGTGATATAATAAGAAATCCATGCCCAATTGGACACGGTAACTTGACAATTTTGCTTTGAGTGTGAAAGTGTTCACACAGCTCTACCATCTAACACTACTGACACTCGCTTATTCTATCTCGCACTGCAGCTGTTTGCATGCTGTTTCTTCCCAGCTTCACTGCTGTTCTCTACTTTCTGACTAGCTAACTGGTGTTGGACCCAACTGCCACTCGAATGCTTTTCCCTTCCTTCTGCCTGCAACAAAGACGGCACAATCTAGGGACTCGCTTCCAGTCGCAAATTTAGTATATAAGTCTGAAAAATACCGGCCCGACTCTATCAGTGGCTAAATGAAAATGATGAAGTTCATTTCTGGCACCTTGTGCAACTGCTTCTGAAGTCAGAGGGAGTAGTGTGCTGTAACTGAGGACCCTGTCTGTCCCTCACTGTTTAATACATGTAACTGACCTGTTAAAGGCTTCCAGGTACTGGCCCTCTATCTGGCCTTATCAATAGATGAGTATCTCAGGTGAACAGACAGAATGGCCACTCCTGACTATGGAATAGTTTCTATTCACAGTACTATCAGCATTTCTTAGGCGAAATACATGACACTTCTGTATAATTATGTGGGAGAATGCAGTAATTACTATGGTACTTGCAGTAGGGCATCCATCACCTGCACAGGTTATACCTATCCTGTTTCTGAAAACTGAGAATCTGGAAAACAAATTGAGTTTCCCTTGTGGGTCTTCTGCAGTGTGTACAAACAGTTATTTTTAAAATTACACTCATCAACTGTCCTCTTTTAATATTTCCACCTCCACTCCAGTTCCTCATAATGCACGCACATGTACACATGTACACACACTCTGCAGCCCTTGGAATCCACAGTGAGATTTGATTTTACTTACAGAGGATACTCTGCCATGACTGTCACCAATGTTATATAATTGGAAGGAAACAATAAAATGACAGATTGCTTGTTCTAAATAATTGGATAGACAGGGTAGCAAACAGTGGGTTATGAAAAATATTCCTCAAAGGATGTCAAACCTCAATAACTCACATAACAAAAAGACACTGATATCTGTCCTCCTGTCACAATGGAATATTTTTAAGATTGAGTTATAATTTTCTACATCAATTTTTAAATATTTTTTTTAAGAAATAGGAAAAGCCTGAGGATTGTGCTGAACTTCTATTAAAAAAAAGAGAAAAAAATGCTCATCTGTGTGTTTAGGGTAGAAAGTTTCTAACCTTTAAACTGTGAAAATATCAAGCTCAATACTATTAATTAGTGTTCAGTCAGCAAACCATACAGAGACCCCTGTCTGAAATCACAGCTCTGATGTGAGTGGTGGTATCCAAGTACTTTGCCAAAGTTGGTCCTTTCTTAGAAAAGATTTTATCTTATAAACTGTTACTAGGTTCAAAGAAAAATAAATGTTTTATTCCACTCAAGTGTGTTGGTAAAAAAGCTTGGAATAAAAAACAGTTTTCTAGCTGCCCTATGAGCTAAACCATGCTCACTAGCTGTCACTACTAGTCTATTTTGGCACATCCTAAAGACTGGGACTTGTACAATACCCACCAGGATAAAAGCTAGCATAATTTAAAGGATTAAGGTATTTCCATCACCCAGTTTTGCTGTTCACGATTTAGAAACACGTCCTACAAGTCTGTATCTTCAGTATCGTCCTTCCAAGCACTGGAGAAAAATCTGGAAGCAAATCTATCAGAGGCTGGTCTGTATGGTTATTTGTGGCAGCCTGACCAGCTGACCAGTTACTGGCAGCCCTTTCTGGTCCTGGAGATATCAATTTTCTTCAGTTGGAGGCTTTTTCCCTTTATGAGTGCTCCATCACAGATTGGCAGTTGTCCCCATTTTACACATATACAAATGAAGAGCCACTTCACTGAAGTTCACTAAAGTCAAATTTAAAATCTGAAATCTGAATGAAGATTTTATCTGTAATTTATCTGTGATTTTACCTGGATCACAAACCCACAAGAATACATGCAAAGACTTCCACTGATATCAGTATTCTTTGGAGTATCTCCTACTGCAACCTCAGTGTAGTATCAGGCTTCTCACCAATACAAACTTATTAACCAGAAAAAGCAACATATTATTTTAGCACATTGTTGGATTCTAGTGTTGTTCCTCTACTATTACTCATAAGTTTGAAAACAGTATGTGCATCAGGCTTTTCTTCATTAGTAATTTCTGTAACTGTGTGGTCTTACACTATATTCGTTTCAATGGTAAAGGAGCACTGGAAGTGTAGAGTCTCTCTCTGTCATGTCTCTTTCCCACACACTCTTCTCCCTGAGTGAATCTAACTTGAGATGAAATTTCTATATAGCAAAAGATTATACATAGTGTTTCCTGTAAGTAGCTGTTCATATAAAGATTTTTTTTTGTTTTGTTTCATTTTGTGCTGTGCTGTGTGA
This sequence comes from Apus apus, assembly GCF_020740795.1. Lineage (NCBI taxonomy): Eukaryota > Metazoa > Chordata > Aves > Apodiformes > Apodidae > Apus > Apus apus. The sequence continues at coordinate 52,156,396 of NC_067286.1, read as the reverse complement.
ACATCTTTAAAAGTCTGACTACTGGTTTAGTTTCATTCACGGCACTACATCTTCTTAATTGAACAGAAATTTGCAATTTAAGTGGTGAATAACAATTTAAATGGTAAGAAAAATTATAAAATACTGATTTTCAATGTAGAGTATCAGCCTACATGTGAATTTTCACTCAGGTTGTCTAGAGAACATGTGGGAGAAGTTTCCAAAACTAAATCAGAACACACAGAAGGGTACAAGCCTCTGAAAAAAAGATATTTTTAAAAAATGAAGTTAATAATAATTCACAAATTAATGAAGTTTATTATTCCAGCTAACAAACAAAATCTAGAAACACAGAATATTTCAAGTTGGAAGGGACCCATAAGGATCATCGAGTCCCAATCCTTGCTCCTTGCAGGACTACCTGAAGCTAAACCGTAAGACTAAGAGCATTGTCCAGGCTCTTCCTGAATTCTGACAGATATGGTGCCATGACCACTTCTCTGGGGAGCCTGTTCCAATGACTGACCACCACCTCCGTGAAGAACCTTTTCCTAATATCTGAGCCTACTACTTTATTCTTCTGCGCTACTATTTACCTGGAAAATTCTGGACTTCCCATGGCTTAGAGTCTTCGAATCCAAACTGTATATTGATCTAAAAAATAGCTTGTAGTTTATAGGCAAGTTGCAGGCATTGTGCACAAGTTATAGGCCCTATACAGAAATTCTCTGGTCTGGTTGTAAGGCTTGTGCCAATTGTGCTTGTGGACAACCTGACACTATATATAAGCCAAAGAAGCAGCAACTTTTTGCAGACACAAATATTGGCAGAATGCACTCTGCAGCATTTCACCAGTGCTGCGGTCTGAGTTCGACCCGGGCTAGAAAACTCAAGTTGAAGCACGGATCGCCCCGTCTCCTCAATTACAGCAGGAACAGCCCCCAGTGGGCTGGTTTAGCTTTCCCAGCGGGTCTGGCCCCAGCTCGGGACCCGCTGGCTACCCCGGCCAAGTCTCTAGAACACACGCTCCGCCCAGATGCGCGCGCACCGGCACAAACACAGAGACCATGGCCTTAAAATACTTCACTGTAACATCTTTTAAAAAGTGGGGGGCGGACTGGATATGCCAGTGTGGTTACCGGAGATGAAACGCGGGGTGTGTAGCGTTTGTACCTGTGAACCGGGCATCCGAGCGCGATACGTGGTGGTAAAGAGAAGGCAAGCAGCGCTGTTCTAGCTGGGGGTAGAGAGCCCGAAGCATTTGCCCTAAAGGGTAGACGAGGTGCGTGCGTGAATGTGGCTGATTGGTTTTGCCCGGGGAAAAGAACACAGAAAAAGAGTTCTCGGTCAGTAAGTCTGACCAGTAAGTCTCCGGCTCAGAACCGCTGATGAGTTTGGCGGCGGCTACTGCGGCTTGAAGCGGGAACTGCAGCAGCGGCGGCCTCGAAGAGGCGACGGCTGGAACCGCAACGGCGGCTGCGGGGCGGGCGGCTGCGAAGCTGGAGCTATGGCTGGAGCGGCACTGACGAAGGGCGGCAGGCGACAAGGCCAGGGTGTCGGCAGGGACACGGGTGCGCGGCTGCGGCGGCCGGAGCTGGGCTGGAGCTGCAGCTCGGCCTCGGGAGCTCTTGATGATGGAGGGTTTTGGGCAGCGAGCAGTGATTCCAGCTCTTTTAGTTTTATTAGCTCTTTTAGTGTGATCTCCCTTTTTCCGTTTCTTCGGCTCCTTTCGCTGAGCTCCTCGGCGAGCAGGCTCCACGAGAAAAAGCAGGAACTTAGCTCCAGCCACAGAAGGCTCTCTTTGCTTTGGTCTCTTAGTCCTCTTTATCATCTTCTCTTCTCTTTCCTTTTTGCCAGCAGCTGTTAACAATGAACACAACAACCGATAATGGCGCACAACGACCGTTTGATGGGTCTTTTTGTCCGTTCAGCTCCCAGCCCCGAGGTGCAGCTCCTGCAAGGGCTGGGTCCTGCCTGCACACACCGCAAGGTGGGCCCGGCCGTCTTTCTTTTTTTTTTTTCGTTTGTTTACGTCTCTCTGTTGCCATCAGTTTGGGTGAGAGACCTATCTTTTCTGGAGGCTGGTTCTCTACAACCAGAGGACCACATTTGAATCATCACAGAGCAAGACATTCGTAATTCTCCTGGATTTAAAATTACTAATCTCAGATCCCTAAGTCTGTCTATTGATTCCTTTTTGGAGATCCTAGTAAAGGATTTCATTAAGGAAAATAAATATTTTCATTGCATCCTGACATTTATAATGAAGGCAAAGCAACCTTCAGAATAGCACTGGGACTAAGAAAAGGAGAAGGAAAGAAATAAAGAGAGAGCGTGTCTCTAGGCAGAATATAAGGCTTCAACAGTCTGCACATGCTTAAATTGCTGCAGTGTGGTAGCATGAATGATACAAGTTTGTAGTCCATATGAATTGCTCATGTCTCTAGAAATAAAGTGCATTTGCTGCCAAGATATCATGGTAGTTTGTGTTAACTGCCAACCATAGTTGTCTCCAATAGGTTACAAAAAACATTCATGTTTAAGATATATTAATGGCACTGCGTTATCTCATAATAAAGTACTTGCAAATATGTGTCATTGCTGAACACCCACATGGCACTCTATTCTAGGGCATATGGTACTGTATGCTTTTACTAGGCAGTGAGTGGACTAATTAGAGTGTGCCTTAAATAGGTATTTAGTTTTAAAGGGCTTCATGGTATTTAAGTGTACATTTGGTTTAGCGAACAGAAGATTCATTTCCCTAACTGGGTTCCATGCTAGTAATTCATATTTCTGACCGTGTATTTTGGTAAGCATCTCAGAAAAATGAGGTGTTAATTTTTAGAAACAATTATCATCCTGACCTTGATGATTAAGTATGATAATTAAAAGACGTTGTGAGTAATATGTTTTATATCATAAACATTCCTTTCTGATTTACTTACTGAAAAAAATGCCATTTTAGAGAAGAAATGAGTATTTTTTTAACATGATTAGCAAGCCATCTGTTGACATTTCAGTACAGTCTCTTATGAAAGTCCCCAGCTTACTGCTTCAGTTTTAACATAGGAAGAACCCAAAATAGTAATGCCTTTTGCAGTTAAATCAGAATAAGGTGATTTAGAAAGGGCATATTTGAGAGAACAATAAAATACATAGTTCCTCGAACTCTGCAAAACTTTCATAATGAAGCCTGAAGGGAAGGGAAATTCACCCCGATTGGGTTTTTTGTTTGTTTGTTTGTTTTCATACTGGAAAATGGTCCAGATTCCACAACAAGATTAGCTGATGCTGGCAAACTTTTCAGCTAACCTTATCGGTTTCAAGGCATCTTTGCTAAGTTTCAAAGTTTCAACCTGGGTGATACTTGGGTGAAACCTATGTGAGTTCAGGGTTTGTCTCACTGAAGAAGAAACTACATGACTGAGCAGAGACGTTATATTTGGTTCTCTTCAGCATCTTCAAAGCTGCAGCGCAGACAAAGGTGCTTGAGCAAAAAGGTGCTTTACACTTCTCTTTGAAAGTAGGACAAGTCATGTCACATTCGATGTGAGCTGAAAGTGTCCTCATGAAGCACACAATGGCTAGATAGCAATTTACAGCCTCGCTTAGCACACAGACTTCTTCCTAAACACATGCTGAAGATGAATGAAAATAAGCTGAAGTCAGTACATACCTACTCATCTCATAATTACACACCAGTACCACCCCAGGAAAATTAAAAGCTTGGTTCACCACTGTGTTGGTTGACTTGCAGAAATATGGACTGTCCCTATCAGATCCCCATCAAAGATAAAACACTCAGTTGAGATTTACTTTGAGATCTGGGGTTTATTTGAACCTGATACTCCAAAGGGATATGAAGAACAGGTGTATATTATGTCTTACATGCTATTCGTGTCCACATATTGCCTGGCAAGTGTAGTATCATAGGTTCAACATTCAGCATTAAACAAATTCAAGAAGATCTGGCAAAACTGGCCAATGTGAAACAACCCTTGTCTGGTACATCCCATGACCTAACAGCAAGTCTCCAGTGATGCAGCTCTTTGTTCCAGGGAAGGGAAAGTACATCCACACAGCTCAGAGAGCTCTTCAGAGCTTGGATCAGGAAAACCTGACCTGTTTCACACTTGCAGAAACAAAAATTCCCTAAAGATCCAAAAGACAAAAGCAAATAGGAAGCAAAACTCACTTTCATTATTTGAAGTCTGTCTATCAGACTGCCCTGATTTTCATTTTGCTTTAAAGAACACTTGTAAAAAATTATTCAGGGTGTGCAAGAAAACCTACTTCCGTTTCTGAAGTATTCAATTGGCTAGGCTAAATATGCTTCTCATCACCCATTCTGATTTCCTGATATAGCTCATATAAAATTTCTCTTCTTCCCTCCTCCTGTTCCCTATTTAGAGGAAGTTATGCATGAAGGGAAAATGAAGGGAAGGGAATGAAAAGGCAGTAACCAGCTAGTTCGTAACTGGGAAAGGAAAACAAAAAGAGGAGCTCATGGTATTTTTTTACTTACTTCTAATTTTTCTCATAAACCTCAGTTAAGCAAAGCTTTACAAAGACACTGTTGACTTTCCTATTATCTGCAAGACTTTTGCAGATAGAGAATAGCTTCAGGGCTACTCTAATCTCCCTAAGACACCCAATTAGCATTCGACCCATTGTGAGAAGCCTGTGCATTGAATTTGCAGTCACCTGGGCCTGGCGGACATCTGTGGATGATGAATGTTTGCTTGTTCTCACGATACAGGGGTCTTGAACAAGTGGACAGCATATGTACCATAATTTCCTGGCTAAACACTGCAGTTCTTTGCTAATTATTAAAGATGCAGAAGCCTCGTTCTCTCTCCCACCCTGTCGCTCCCTCTGCCTCTCTCAGTTTCTTTATGTCTTTGTTCTGAGCAGCAGCTCTGGCAATGGAAGAACGGCAGTTCAGACGCCACAGTGTCTTGCTTGATTGAAGTGGGTTGAGTACAATATCCTTTCGTTCTGTTATATTTACAAACCAGAACAGCTGAACTCTACATCAAAGAGCAGCCAAAACATTTCTTCTGTCACTTCACAGGCACTGTATCTCACCAATGTCTGCTTGTATAAAGTAACCAATTAAGATTGCATTGAGTTCCTCTAAAATACTGATACATTCACTTTGGGCTTCAGCCTCTCTTAGATCCAGTCATCCTAATCTAATCAATTCTATGGTTTGTGTTTGTGTTTTGCCTTATATATATAAAAAAAACTAATTAAGTTTGATTTATTTCTGGTCACTTTTGTAATTGAATATACCTGGATAGAATACGATTTTAAAAAATATTAGATAGACCAGGGCAAAAGGATGAAAGGACTTTGACCCAATGCATCATTTCCGTCATAACCCACTTTTAATCTTCTGTGCTCTTGTAAGCAAGAAAGATATCCTAAAATACAAAATGAGGTAGGCATTAAGGGCTCATTTACAACCCCCAATGCACAACTGACAGAAGAGGAAACTTGCCCTTCTTCCCATATGTGGCTTACTAGCATTGTGACAGCTTGTGGGATTGCAGTGGGGGGTGAGATCAGTCACTGTCTGGGAGGAATGGGGAAAAAAGCAGGCAGTGGAAGAGCTCTGAGTCCACCCCCCACACCCCACCCAACTGCTCTGGTCCTAAACCAAAAGCCAGACCATGGAGTATTAATCTGGTTGCCACACTTTACCTCCCTGCTGGGATCAGATGGCTGTGCTCACTGCTATGTGGCTTCCAGGAGAGCTGAGCAAGCTGTGCCCAGTATCAACATGATGGGATGGAGGCACCCATATTGTCACCTGGGGAGAGGCATAACAGCCTCATCAAACCTCCCTGAAGCATGGCAGCGGTTCACCAGCAAGTGAAACACTCCCTCAGTTTTTAAGTCAGCTCATTCCTTAAACCTTTTTAACCAGTAGACCCATGTCTTAGCATATTCCACATGTGCACCACTGTTTCAACCCCAGAAGACTGTAAAAAGTAAATTCCACTGAACTCCTTTTAATGTGGTCTTTTGGCTGGGGTCAGAAATAATGCACTCCATTTAGAAAACATTTTAAATGCTTTCCATGTTCATTGCAAAGTAACAATGTCCTCTGATTAAAAAGCCATATCAAAGCCAAAGGGCTAGGTAGCACAGCTTTCTCTAAAGAATGTTTCAATTAGATTTGAAATGGTATCAATAGGAGAAAAGAAATGACCCATGCACAGAGATTTTTCTTTCTGCCTGATCCCTTGCTGAGCCTATGCAGTTACACACCCCAGATAAACTTTCTTTTTTTCAGAGGGGTTTGTGTTTGCCTGCATGCATGGGGCTGGGGGCGAGGATGGAGAGGTTAAACTGTACAGCAGCTTAGCCAGAGTCTGAGCTCCTTTGGGGCAATTAAATGATTGATCTTCTCTATTTAAATGAGTTCTTAAAATAACACACCTAACTTTTCAGAGGTCACACAGCACATTTTATTTTTAAAACAATACCTTTCTGAAGAAAGTGGTGTAGTGCCTTTCTTTGTATTAGTGAAAAATGCTGGTAGCTGGCTTCAAACCAGCAGGGCTGGTGCAGGTGACTGTGGGCACAATTATCACTGCTCCTGCAAAAACATGACAATCTGTCCCTTACCTTACAACTGACCTGCACAAACAATGCATCAATCAGAAAGCAGATCCGTCTACGTACTTACTTGTCAGGCTCTCATTGCTGCATGGCTCTGATCATCACAGTAGTATGAAACCTTTCCTAATCCACCTACTGTCCCTCCTCTTTTCTCATTCATTTTGACAGTGATAACTGCTTGAGACTTTCCTGTCATCATTTGCCCTTGACTCCGTGGAAGAGTTTGGAGATCTTTCAAAGGCTTGGCCTGTTGTCAACATGAGACTGTAGCAAGGAAATGGATGGCAGCAACATACAGAAAGGTCTGTGCTGTGGAACTTGCTCTACAATTAATTCATTTATTCTGCCTGAAAATTAACAATCCTGAATCTATCTAGGAGCACTAAGCATTTCTGAAAATACAAATCGTATTGAATGGGCTTTAAAAATGTCTCTAGGAGCTAACCATCAAGCAATGAATTCTGTTTGTCTGGAGATTATTACAGTTTATTAAAATATTTTCCTTTGTGGTATATCATACAATCCCGTAAGTCGACCTTTGTTTAGAATCTTTGCCTCTTTTCTTTTTTTTTTTTTTTTTTTTTTTTTAGATGACATTGCAGGTTATTGCTGTTTGATGCAGTTGGAGTTGGCGTTTTAAAATATTCATTTCAGATCAGAAGTGATGTATTTGCTTGAGACGTGAGTGGTTTATAACTGCCAGCATTGACTTTAAATTTAATGATACAAAGAATGTCACGTACATGTGACACAGTCATCATTCCCTTCATTGTAATGCAACTTTGTGGCACAGACGACATCATTTGTATGCGAGTTTCCATGCAAATAATGTCATTTGAATCCTTTTAACAGGAGATAATGACACAAAATTCCAGGAGAACAGGGAACAGACCATGAAATAAGGACTTTCAAGTGACAAATGGCAAGTTACCTTCCTTATTTACATTCCTCTAATTTTTCTTCTTTTTCTTATTGCTTGAGGCCAGTTGCACCCAAAGGAATGGTCAGGTGGGGAATTAGAGCTACAAACACCTTCATGTCCCCACTAATACATAGTCTGGATAGAGGGGCACTCCCACTGGGCTGCACTCAAAAGTTGCTCTGATACTTTTATTCAATTCAAAGTTTAAAAAAAAAAAAAAAAAAAGACAAAAAAGCCCTAACACAAAAAAACCCAAAACTTTTCACCTTTCACAAAAGAAATGTCAACACCCTTTGACAATATAACAAGTGCACACAGCCACAATCTCAGCCCACCTGGCAGAGGCAAAACGTACCTCAACATGCAGGAGTTCTCCCTTTCTCCTGCCTTTATCTTATTGCTCACAGAACAGCTAAAATTTTGGGGACCCCTAATATCCTGTCCCCCACATTATCCCATTAAGTTTCCCACAAAGTGGGAAAGTTCCCATCCTGTTTTGTACAGCCCTATTCCTGCTGCTGTTTGCTGAAGGTTTGGCACCTCTGGACGGGTCATTCCTGCTCATTGTGCAAAGCTGCTGCCATCCTATAACCCTGAGGAGATCACATATCAATAAATAACTGCAATGCCCTGGACTCCTCACTCCAGCACTGAAAAGCAGGGCTCTCTGTGCCATCACGTTTAGGATTGATGCAGACAGTGCCTGTTGGATAGACTGTGTTCAGTTAGTTCTTGTTTATTGATTCAAGCATGTCTCTTTATTTCTAAGTAAACTGAAGTGCATCATTAACTGAATGAAAAAATGACACATAAAAAGCATAGCGCTTCCCCTCCCCCCCCCCCCCACCCCCACCCCCACCCCCACATAGTTTTACCAGCATTAAGCACAGTGGTTTGTATCTAATACTAGTGAACAGACACAGAATTTTGGATTTTTTCTCTATGCCCCTCTTTAATTTATGCACACGTCTTTCTATTCTTGGCTATCTTTTGAGCAGAAGGCTGGTTATGTTGCCTTTCTTGCACTCTGCATCCTGAAATGGAATTTGACACAAGGAATCACTTGATCTGTCATGCCCCTCAAAATGTTTCCAAGGGTGCTTGATGTGTCAGTACCTGCAAGAAAAGATGAAGCTGTTCCTTTTGCCCAATAGCTGCATGTTTAAACACTGCTCTCCTCTATGGCCACATATATAGTCCATAAGGAACCACATTAGGAACTCGACACGCAAGCGTCAGCATCCAATCTGCATAGATTTCTGGCACAAAAAGTATCTTTCCCTATGGAAAGGGAAGGGGTCAGAGTATTACACGGGAAAGGCCATTATTCACAAAAATGGCTTTATCTGTTATGTCATGTTCTTCGCAGCTTTAGGCTCCAAAACTTCAAATATAGTGAGAAACAGCCCTCTTGAAATAAAAGACAAGGGTCAGCACTGTTTCTTCACATGATGAGAAAATAAATCACTTTCCTCAAAGTGGTACCAGCACATTCCCAAACTTGAAGCTATTTTGAGTGTTTACCTGCTGTTATTTTTGCCGATCTTTTCACATCCCTGCAAGAGACATCTCACGTAATCTGCACTATTTGGATGGTTACCTGTGTGACATTCGCCATGTTCGTGGGCTACTGGTCCTCCCTCTTGCTCACATGACACCACTTGCACATGAGAAGAGACAGCTCACAAACCAGCACAGTCAGCCTTAGTGCCACTGCTAAGGTAACTCCTGAGGCATCAAGCACCCCTGGAAACATCATGCCGGGCATGATAGACCAGCATTTGATTCCTTGTGACAAGTCTATCTCAAGATGCAGAGTGCAGGAGAAGCAACATCACCCTGTCAGGGAGGGAATGGCTACAGCACTCTGCAGTTCAGGTGTTGGACATTTCCATTTTTCTCACCAGATGCATTAAAGTGATGCTCAGTGCTGGGCAGAAGAAGAAGGAGGTACAACCTGACGTGCCTGATCTTCATGTATTAAATTGCCAGTTGCTTGTAAGATGAGTAGTACATTTATTTGCCTTGTAGCATGACACAAAACCCAATAACCCAATATGGGTATCTGGCAAGATTGCAATGGACCCTTTTTGTCTATTAATTTAGGTTTTCTTCCTGGGGAGGTCATGGATAGGTATAAGCAACTTTAAAAGATCTCATGCACAACAAGGCCTCATAAGCCCAATCAGCTTGAAATTGGAAGGATATGAAAAGCAGAAAATTCAAGGCAGAACACTGCATTTCTGATTTTAGCTTGTAGCACTGGGGCAGGTGCTGTAAATTCTGAAATCTGTGTAACCTGTGAGAGACATCCATTTTGATATGGAGATAACAGCACAGAGCAGCTCATATGCACCGAACTATGGTAGTATAAGGCAAGCTGATCCTTAACCTACAGAAGTCCAGGAGCTTCCCCAGCTGCTGCCTGAACCAGCCTGCACACATAGGTTTCTCACCAAAATAAATTAATTAAAAGTACCCTTTCTGAGGTCCATATGAAACAGAGATATATGTTGCCTCCGTTTTTTCCAGACTTTAGGGTCAGACGGTGACCAGACGTGCAAATAACAGTCAAATTATACAAGAAGTTGTCAAAAAGGTCCCAGGCCGAAAGGACTTTTGACCTTCCTGGGTATCAAAGGTCTGGTTCAAGTTTCTTCATAGTAATCTGTAGCTATGGCAATGAAAACAGGCCTTTTGAGTGAATCAGTTTGTAGATTTTGCTTTGAAAGTTTCTTTGACTTTCATATTTGAATTGAATTTTAATTAAAAAAAATGTTTAAAGCTATAACTCAAGAAAGACTTTATTTACAATAGAAAAAGAACTGACAGCTGTAAGGGTGTGCTCAGGACAAAACAAAACAAACAAACAGAAAAGGATAAAGAAAAAGCACAATGATGCCTTGGCACACCAGAATTAGATCGAGGAGGGTTTTTTCTGTCTCTTTCTCCTTCTCTTCCTATCCCCAACCACTTAGGAAAGTGGTTACTTACCTCCTACTTTCATAGAGCCTAAAATATTTTCAGAAAAGTAAGTAGCCTGTGAGAAAATCAACAGGATGTGTTGACAATGTCTTCAAAATCAGACAGAAAAAGAAAAGGCAAATTCAAAGGGTTTGCGAAGAGCAAAAATATTACTGTTTTGTTATAAAAATATTTCATTATAAAATATTACTGTTTTTTGTTGTTGTTGTTGTTGTCTTGCAGATTCATTAATGCAAGCATAGGAAAAGATTAAAAGTGTTTAGATTATGACACAACTATCGATAGAGGTGCCTGACAGCAATATTATCACCTCATTGATATAAATGCTGAGCATAGGTGATTTTAAAAGTGTAACTGATTAAAGCAACATAAATAGTGGTCTGGGCACTAATGCTGTCAAGCATAAATCTGGGAGCTTGACAGCATTGTGTGAACCCAGCCCCTGACTGGCCTGAAACTCTCCATTTATGCCTTGTTGAGAACATGCCTGTCACCTCTCCTTTTTTTCCCTATATTTAACTGAGGACAGCAAAATTATTATTATTCTTTTTAATATGTGGATAGTATCAGAAGATCATCACTTAGCATCTACTATATTTTACCTGATTGTTAGTTTGTTTAAAAAAACAGTAAAAATCGTTGCAAGTGTACTCAGTATTTGCTAAGAACATGCAGGAGAAAGTCTATGAGGAGGAATTTGATGCTGCCATGTTTTGTTATCAAGGCAGTGTTCATCATTAGGCTACTAGATGTCTTTTTTTTTTTTTTTTTCTTAACTCCCAGCTGATGGCTTCCTCAGCATGTACAGATAATCTCAATAGTGCAGATGGCCTGTGTATGGTGCACCATGTCCCTGACCCAGTAAAATTATCAGGTGCATGCAGGCTGTCTCTGCAGCATATGTAACAGTCAGTCTCAGGTATATCAGGAACATTATGCAGAAAGTTCCAAGGGAGAAATTTCAGAACCTGCTGTACAGAAAACACTCAGGTTTCCCTCCACAGTTTTCAGCTCCCTCCAGCCAAGAGCACCTCAGGTGCACATGGAGAGCCTCAGAGCACAAGTGGGGATGGTGGGGAGGACAAGGAGCACCCTGTGCTCTCCTTGGTTCATATCTGGGACTCAGATGCTTCTTTCTGAGTGTTGGGCAAAACCTATTCTCAAGACCACAGGTATCCACAAGACACATCCCATACTGATGTGGAACGGAAGCATTCAGCATCTAGGTGGCAACAGCATTTCATCTGTGAGGTCCAGAACACTTGGCCAGGTCGGAGCTTCTCCTGAGTAGGGATGAAATGCTTTGAGCAAGAGGCAGAACTGAACTGCAGACAGCTGTGGGGAAAGAAAGAGACAGGTTAGTGTTTCTGCATCTGCTCTTGTGGTCTTTTTCACCTTGGTAAACACAGAAGCAGGCCGACAGTGTCACCCATGACATGCCTGAGCCGATCAGGTAGGAATGGAGGTTAAGAGGCTAGTTTTCTATGAAATAATAATCCAAAGCTGTCCAAAAATATATTATAACAGGGTCTGTTCTTTATTTCCCATTGCTTTTAAGATTGGTTTATGGTCCCACTGCTTATCACATTCATCCTCCAAAGATAGCCAAACAATTGAATCAGATACCCACATTACAACAAATACTGGAAACTGCAATATCCGTGCACCATGTGGCACAGAGGAAATGGTGTTCCTGAGATCACTAGTCTTAATCAGGTGGAAAATGTTGTCTTAAAGTAACATATACACACACTAGGTTCTTTACAGTGCAGTCATGCCATCAGGTATCTAAACAAACTCAGGTTCCATGTAAATACATGGTATATTTTCCACTTACACTTTACAATGTCTTTTGTTTGAGGATCTCCTGATACCACACAATCAAAAATGAAATTGAGTTTCCTACACACCCCGGAATAGTCACCATTACTCCTTTTTTTGCGTATATAAGACTGGCTTCTGACCTTTGTTATGCCCCAGTGCTTGTATTATTTTAGTGGAATGAGAGACATGGTAGTGATGGGGACTCTTGGGCTCTGATGAAGCCAAGGATGAACCAATTTTTTTTCCTTTTACACTTCCCTAGCTAAAATGGAATACTGTTTGTGTCCCAAATATAAATAGTCTTGGAAGGCACAATCCAAAACTATCAAAGTAGGGAAGAGGAGAAAATAGATCATTAGACACAAATAACTGTGAAAAATCATCTACATTAGAAATAGATAAAATTTCTATATATTTCTATATATTTTCCATCAAAATAAAGGAGTAATAAGAGCACACTAGGACTTCCTCATTCCTTTGCATGCTCTTCCCAATCCAGAATATTCTGCCATTACAGGATTAACTTGGGACATTTAAGATTCCCATTCAGATCTCCTTAGTGCCAGATATGGTCCACTGATTTTAATCTAAGTCTCTTCCACTTTGATGAGTAACCACTGAGTTACAGGCTATTGTAGGGCAAATCTCTGAAATCTTCCTCTCACATATTCTGTCCCAGAAGAGAGAAACCATTTTGACTGTTCAGTATTTTGAGAGGTGCCAGAGGAGAGAATATTTAAAAGAAACCCGACCAGCTCCACTTTCAAAATTTGAAAATATTAAAAAAAACCAACCCGGAACACAACACCATTCTCCCCTAAATATCAAAGGATAATCACTGCAAATCATGGAGTACAGAACAAACCCACTCAGTGGTTGAACCCTTAGACTAATGGTTTTAAAATCTGGATCTGTGTCTTTTAAAGTACTTTCCTTCACTTTCTTTTTTTTTTTTTTTTTTTTTGTTAATACTCATTGAACAGGAAAAAGAGGAAACTCTGAATATAACACATGACCAGTATTCCAGTACCCTACTCTGACTATGTTTTTAACTCAATGAATTAATTTCTGCTCTTATTTAAATATAATTCCTGATTTTTCTATTTCCAATGCAAACAAGACATGTCTTGATGCTTTTCTGACTGCCTGTATGGCCTTTTTTTCTAGATCACAGAGAATGGGAGATGAGCAGGAGCTAGCCTCAGTCAAGGCACATGAATTCCATAACAGTAGCTTTGAACTGAGAGGATATTCAGAGCTCTTATATTTATCTCTCTTCTGTTTTTCTCATGTCTTCAAATTATTTTAGAAGCAAGTTAAGTCCTGCATCCTGTGATTTTAATAACTGACAGTAATAATGTGATTATACGTATTTCAATGAAAATTCACTGTAATAGCTTTTCAGGTTTTTTTCCTAGCTCCTCCAAATCATGCATTCCCAACCTTTTTGTCATTGCAAGAAGTTGTCTGGAGTTGGCAAGTTGGAAGGATAGAACCTGTTTTACACCAGGAAGAAAGTCAGTGAGAACAGGGAAAAAAAAACAAACAACAAAACCCAGCACTTTAAAAAAAAAACTATTTTATTTTTTTCTCCTTTTTCCATGTAGAGTGGCTAAATGCAGTTTTGGCAGGCAGCATGGGATGGTACAGACCTTATTTGAAGTGCCCCAAACAGCCTTCCCCAAAGCAAACAATAATTTGTTTTAAAGGAATTATTTTTGCTCTCTGTGCCAAAATAGAGAACTGATCTTATTCAAGTAATCAGGGGTACTAAACAGTCCTTGGCCTGGTGGATTTATCTGCTGATGTTTTGTAGGAGAACTTCCAAGTTCAACCTAGGCTGCTACAAATGTAAGAGTCATTCTTTGAAGAGTGTGATTAAACCCAAACACACACTGATTAAGGTCAGGCAGAGAGTTAAATTCCCCATAGTACTAATTTTGCAGCTTGAGGAGTAGAGGTAGTGCTGTGTGTAGTTCCTGTAAGGTGGAAAAGAGTGGGAAGCCTTTTAATTTAAAACTTGAATGAGAACTTGGCATCAGAAATGCCTGCCTCTCCATTAACCTTTACTGTAAGAATTTACAATTTGCATTAAGTGTGTGTAGCTTGCAAGTTCCAAACTAAATTTATTTTATTTTTCATTTATTTCTTATATCCATGACTTTTTCTTTCTTCCCAGTTCTTGACAGCAGTGAGATTTCTGCTTTTCAAGACTATTGGTAATATCTCACTGTAGTAACTTAGTAAGAGCCACTAATATGCCAGCTGAGTCTTCAGAAAGGTCTGACCTTCCCTACTTAACAGGAATGTACTTTTGATCAATTCTTGTTTCAGTCAGAAATTTAAAACTATGGTGATGAAAGTGAGGAAAGGAAGTAGAGGAGTTATTAAAATGATACCTGCCAGGGAAACGGAAAGATGTATATTTAACAATCAACAGATTAATGTTAATATTTGCAGTAGCTAGAACTGGAGTAGTACACTTCAGTTCTTCTCCATGTCAGTGTAGATCCTACTCCCTTCTTTCTAAAGGCTCACCAAGAAAGTTAAAGTAAATCACTGGAAAACTTTAGTAAGAACAAATGTATATGTTAGACTCCTTTATGGATGCTTTTATTCAGGAGCGGTCTGGTTTTGCCTCAGCTTCATCCTGCAGCTATGCTACCTTACTCAAAGGTCCTACATATTCTTGAAGAAACAGTAAATATCTGTGGACTAACTGGGAGCAATTAAAGTTCTGTACAGGTCTTGACAAATTAAATTAGTTGCTAATATTACAATCATTTGACTTTATAAAATCTGCAGATCTAGACCATTCAGGAGTTGTTCATCTTCCCATGGTCACCTTGCTTGTGCTAAAACTGGTCTCTCGCTCCTGTTGATGATGGTGTAGATTATGAGGGGGAAAAAAAAAGACATTTTGCTATGATATTTATTTTATTGTATTGAAGAGAACCTTATTTTGCAGGAACAACCTTTCTAGTTGCTTACAGTTTATTTTCTGTCGAGAAGATATACACTACCAAATCTCTTCTGCTGGCTGCCTCTTTGTTCTGTTTCCTCCTTCTTCCAGTTATCTTCTTTCTTATATACTCCATGGTTTCTTTCTCTCCTGCCTACATTGCCTGGTCATGGTGCATTTATGTGCAACAGCAGGAAACCTCTGTATCTCACTTTGACCACATATCATGGTACATGGAGTAGGATGGACAATGGGGGAAGCTCTTCATGTCAGACAGATGAATGAGGGACATGCATAGTTCCAAGCATGGGGACATGTGCCATCACAGCTGGGGGACCGGGGAGGTTACAGGTCTTTACAAATAATTTCCTAGCCTGTCCCCAAGACAGCACAAAGGCTTTATATTGTGACAAAATCATAATAGAATCATAGAATGGCTATGGTTGGAAAGGACCTTAAAGATCATATACTTCCAACTCCCATGCATAGGCAGGGACACCTCCCACTAGACCAGGTTGCTCAAAGCCCCATCCTTCCTGGCCTTGAACACTTCCAGGGAGTGGTCATCCACAACCCCCCTGGGAAACCTATTGCAGTGTCTCACCACCCTTACACTAAAAAATTTCTTCCTTATGTCTAACCTAACTCTACCCTCCTCCAGCTTAAAACTATTACTCCTCATCCTATCACTACACACCCTAGTAAAAAGTCAGTTTCCAGATTTCCTGTAGGCCTCCTTCAGGTACTAGAAGGCTGCTATAATGTGTCCCTTGAGTCTTCTCTTCTCCAGGCTGAACAGCAGCAGCTCTCTCAGCCTGTCTTTGTAGGAGAGGTACTCCAGCCCTCTGATCATCTTTGTGGCCCTCCTCTGGACTCACTCCAAGAGCTCTATGTCCTTCCTGTGTTGGGGGCTCCAGAAATGGACGCAGTACTCTAGGTGGGGTCTCATGAGTGCAGAGTAGAGGGGTAGGATCATCTCCCTCGACCTGCTGGCCATGCTTTTGATGCAGCCCAGGACATGATTGGCTTTCTCGGCTGAAAGCACACATTTCCTACTCATGTTGAGCTTTTCATCAACCAATAATCCCAGATCCTTCTCCTCAAGGCTTTTCTCAATCCATTCTGCCCAACCTGTATTTGTGCTTGGGATTGTCCTGACCCATGCTCAGGATGTAGAACTTAGCCTTTTTCAACTTCATGAGATTGACATTGGTTTGTCTCTCAAGCCTGTCAAGGTCCCTCTGCATGGCACCCCTTCCCTCCAGCATGTCGACCACACCACACAGTTTGGTGTAATCAGCAAACATGCTAAGGGTGCACTCAATCCCACTGTCCATGTCACTGTTAAACATCACGGGTCCCAGTACCAACCACCAAGGAATGCCACTTGCCACTGGTCTCCATCTGAACATTGAGCTGTTGATCACTACTTTCTGAGTGTGACCATCCAGTCAATTCCTTATCCACCAAATGGTCCATCCACACATCCATATCCTTCCAATGTTGAGACCAGGATGTCACATGGGACAGTGTCAAACACTTTGCACAAGTCCATGTAGATGATGCCAGTTGCTCTTCTCTTGTCCACTGATGCTGTGACTCCTTCATAAAAGGCCACCAAATTTGTTAGGCATTTGTTAGGCCTTTATTGAAGCCATGTTGGTTACCACTAACCACCTCCACATTTTCCATGTGCCTTAGCAGAGCCTTCAGGAGGATTTGCTCCATGATCTTTCCAGGCACAGAGGTGAAACTGACTGGTATGTAGTTCCCTGGGTTTTCTTTCCTTCCCTTTTTGAAAATGGGGTTATGTTTTCCCCTTTCTGGTCAATGGGAACTGCACCAGATCTCCATAACTTTTCAAATATGATGGAAAGCAGTGTTGCAACTCCCATCTGTCAGCTCCCTTAGGAGCTATGGATGGATCTTGTCAGGTCCCATGGACTTGTGCACTTTCAAGTTCTTCAGGTGGTCTCAAACCTGCTCTTCTACAGTGGGCAGATCTTCCTTTTCCCAGTCTTTGCCTTTCCAGTGTCACTAGACAGTGGTGAATCACCATCACCCAGAAAATATCCTTTGTCCCCAAAGAGTTACTCATGTGGGAAGGAGAGGGATCACCATCACCTTTCCTTTGTGCACTGATGGATTCTCGGTTTGAGGGGCACCACTGAGTAAGGATTTCTTCTGTGAGCAAGATTTCAGGAAGAACATCTTATCAGGTTAACTCTTTTACCTCAAACCTTTTATCATACTTTTTTTTTTTTTTTAATATCTTTTGGGTTGGTTGGTTTGTTTGTAAAATGTTTCAAATGTAATTATGCCTTTCTGCAGAGAAAAACAAAGAGGTTGATGCTCAAGTGACATGAGACTTAAGAGAAATAGTAGGTCTGCAAAGATGGAATCCTAATGTTACTGCCTAATCACAGCCTTGAAACACAGTGACCTTGTTTGATGTCCTCCAAAGTTCTTTCATACAAGCCTTTCTATCTATTAGCATTTAGGGTATCTCATTTATTAGTAAGTAGTTATTAACAAATCAGTACAGTTGATGAAATTGCAGTCATTCAGATGTTTATTTTCAGTGGGGTAAAGTGAGTTGATCCAATGTAAGGTGAAGCAAACTGCAGGATTCCTGGGCTTGGTTTTGAGCTTTAGCCACTGGTCCACTCTGGCAGGTGAGACAGACCATGAAAAAATGAAGATGTGTATTGAGGTTCCTGTTGTTGCGTTGATCTAGACACTTAAAGTGAAAACTGAAATATTTTCAGCCATCATGGCCTTTGTTGTTTGTTAAGAAAGTAGCACATCTTGAGCACCTCATGAGACATCCCAATGTTTCTTTTCAGTAAACATTTAAAATAGACCCACACAGGTGGCCTCTCTGAATTACTCATACCAAGATGAATGTGAACTAGATGCAGTGAAAAGAGAGGTTGAACCTTGCTGAACCAGACAATAGCTGGCTCAAGTGACAAATATAAACAAAGAAAATACAGGTCTAACAGTTACCTCAATTTTAATCCCAAAATCTATCCCAGACAGGCTGGGAATACTCACTGACAGTTCATTGTGGCATTTAAAAGAGAACAGGCAAAACTGATGAGTAGGAAAATGTACCCAGTCCTAGTTTAGAGCTGCAATATATCACAACAATGCAGAGGGTTGAAAGCAGGACAGGTTTTGTCTCCCCTGCTTATAGTAAGAAATCTTTTATGAAAATACCGCAAGATCCCATGATTTTACAACCTTACAGTTCTTCCACTTCTGCTCCCAGCTAGAAATAGCAAGTGTGGGAGTTGACAAAAAATGGCAGCGGAGTTAGAGAGAAAAGTCTGGTTGAACTCCCCAAAAACGGATTTGATTTGATCTACTTTCAAAATGTGAGCAAAATTTTGCACTGAGTTAGTCTTTGCATTGTCTGGACTGCTCTTAATATAATTGAGATGTATGTGAGTGGTATATAGTGAGAAGGGAGATGTTACTGTGCTGAAACCTGTTCTCAGAAATAGCTAGCTGTGTAAAGGGATCACTGTAGTAAAGGTTAAGTGTACATTGTGTATTATCTTCTCTCTTTCCTTTCTTTTTTCTTCTTTTTTTCTTCTTTTTTTTTTTAAACAAAAAGAAGAAAGGTAAAAAGAAGAAAAAAATATGTTGTGAAACTTTAAAAGTATGACCTCCAGAACCAGACATGCTGAGACTGGGCAATATTGAAGCCAGAAACAGAAGGTGTTGGATAAAAGGCTTTGTGATAGGAATCTCTGTCTCTCCTGCCCTCAGCAGAAAAGCTTAAATATCTCCTTCTTGGACAAACAGATCAATACAAGCTTTTTAACGTCTTCAATGAGAGCTCATTAATGCTCTCATGGTGTCCTCTTTTGTGCCCTGATGACCTGGTGGGAGCCAGGGAAACTGAACTGCAGCTTGGTAATTATCACAGGAATAGCACTTCATATCATCTCCTAGTGAAATGTGAATTGTTTTCCTAATTATTCAGGACAGCAGCGAGTGAAAGTGCAAACTAATTGAAAAGACATTATGATTTATTTGAGTATGTGAGATTGGACCTATTAGTTTGGGTTAAATGTTAACCGATAGAATATTTGCTATTTCTTCGAAGAGCTGAGTACTACAAAAGCACAAGAAAAGGAAACTCCATTTCCTACAATCACTTCTTCCTTATATGTAGTTTATGGATTTTCTTTTGCCACTGGAGGCATTTGGATGTTTCCCCGTATAATGCTGGTGTCTAAGCGGGGTTCAGGATATTGAAATATTTTAAAGATTTGAGCAATAGTGGTGGAAGATTATGATTTTTCCTAAGACAAATAATGAAAGGAGTGCTATATGACTGATATACTGAATAACTGAATAAAAAACATTTAACATGATTCAGTGCCAGGTGGGATTTTATAAGGAAGCTGTTCTGTTTGCTTAATACAGACTAGTAGTGTTGTTCCTATGTTTTGGTTTTTTTTGTTTGTTTGGTTTTTTTACCAGTTTTAGTCTATAGTGCATTTCTACAACACAGTTTGAGAAGAACTTCCATAAAGAAGGGACAAAATAAATGTTTACTTTAGAATATTTTCTCTTAAACTAAAGAAAGTACAGCACACACAAAAACCAGAACAGATTAACAGAGTAAAAAGTGTAAAATGTAAAATAATCTGTGAGGTTACTCGCTGCATAGGTGTGACCTAACATTCAGAGTGACCTGTTGGATTGAAAAAAGATGCTCAGACACTTCAATAAAGCTGGATCTTCCATAAACACTGAAAATCAGAGAATCAGTCCCTGTGCACATGTCTGATTTTGAATCCTGGAAAACTAAAACATTCAGAATCACTCACTGCTTTTGAAAATTGAAGCCATGTAGTTGAAAATAGGTATTTAATTTATGTAAGATGTTTGCTCTTTCAAGCACCTGTCTCAAGCAGCTTCTTATTATTGACAATGTAAGTTGCCACAGTGCCAAGCTATTACTGCAGTACATTAGCCTGAAAATAGCACTGCACTCAAAGAATTGGGAAAATTATTTTCATCTTCACAAATAGTGTGCAGTTTTTGGGGTGACCCATCTGTTAGCCCAGACATGTAATAACTAATCAGGACACAGTGCAAAAATACCAGAACCCACAATTTTTAATTAAAATAAAAATATAGAGGGAAAAATAAAAGGAATGACAAAAAAACCTGCTCTGATCTATTTTAGTTACATTTTATAATCCTGTTTTTAGTGCAAGAATTTAATTATACATATTTTCATAATTTCTTGTATTCTGACATATTAATTAAGGATGCTCTAATTCAATTCCTGTGGCACTATTGGCCTATCCTGTAAAAACATTTTCTTCTTGTTGTACAAATACAAGAATTAAGAGTTAGGTAAAAGCAGCATCTCTGTTTGTTGCCTACACACTGCCGTTCCTTCTTGTCATTGAAGTAGCAGGCTAATTACTTTATAAAGTGATAGATTTCCCCATCTGTACAGTGCTTAGTGTCACTAACGCTTAATAAAATATACATGGGAAAACAGCAGTCTCCTGAAGGTTCCTGATCTGAAATGTGTGTCTGTCTCTGATGTTAGTTCCAGAAAAACAAGCTGAAGTGCATCGCACTTTTACTGTGACTATGTGTGGTCTCTGTCCCCATTATAGACTCTTTGGAAACCTTGTAAGTAGTAGGTAAGATTTATGGACTTGCATGTCTTCTCAGGTCTTCCTTAAGACTCTTAGTGACAAGAAGGCATCCACTTGGGGCTAAAGTAGATGTCTAAACTTGATTTCTATAGTTTTTGTAGTTTTTTGTCATCATGATTTTAGTCTTTCAGCTATAAGCCCAAAGTATTGTAGATTCAGTATGCACGAGTGAATGTCAGCAGTAAGTAAAGCAACAATATGACAGTGAACAGTGCACAAATGGCAGTCACATGAATGTAAAAATCAAAGTTGCCATTTGTGATTCAAACGTGCCAATATTTGTAGCTGGTGGGCCCTAGGAAGCAATTTTCCCCACATCACATCCAGCCAGTAGAGACTGCAGCTGAGGTGATGAGGTTCCTGTAGAAAGTACAACTGGATATGCCTCACCCTGCAAGTCAAGAGCAGAGCCCAAACTCATGACATCAAATTGGCAATGTGCAAGTGTTTTGGGACTGATGAGCACAACCTGAGGATGATTCTCAGCCTGGGTGTTGTTTGTTTTTTGGTTGGTTCTTGTTAGTTTGCATTGAGGAGGCAGGACAGGGAGAAGGGAAAAGAGAGCTGTTTTCCCTTTTTAACAATTATTCACCACTACTACTGTTGTGGTATGTGTCAAGTTAAATGCATGCTGGGTGCAAGTCTGGCCATTTTAAAATGCACAAGGGGATTATGGGAGTGTCACTGACTAATGAGGAATATAGGACAGTTTAGAAATTAAAAAAAATAAATACTCTGACAAGCACTGAAGGTGACAACAAGGCTCACATAAACACTGACTCATGCACACAAGGGAGAGAAGAGAATAGCCTTGGACTCTTCAGAACTGGCAGGTGAATTAATGTCTGTAGAAGTTGCTCTGACTATCATTAACATATACCTGATAAGTATGGAAGTGGGATCTCAAGGTCTCCACTGTACTCCTGCCTTCCCCTTTTAATTCAAAAGAAAGTGTTGCACCTTAAAGCAGTGCAGGCATGCAACAATCATTTAGCTGTATCCTGTTCATGTTGAAGGGACATGAGCTGGTTATGAATCATTCCCTCAAGAAATCTTCATAATCTTGACTATTTTTGAATTTCTTAATATATTTTGATTTAAAGCCTAAATTAGACTTAAGCCAGCAATACTGTGGCTTGAACCACTTTTGAAAATAAATGAGATATGCTGAAATGTTGGTAAAAGGAGATTAAGAAGACTAGGCTGCTTTCCACCCCAGTGGCTTTGCGTTACTATTAAGAGGGGTGGATTAATATCAGATTTCTGGTATCTGGTTCCTCAGTGATACTGCTTAATTATCCAGATAAGTGATCAGAGTCAAAGCATGAGTGGCAGTATAAATATAAAGAACATCTTCTTTTTTCTTTTTTTTTTTTCCCTTAAAAAACATGTATATTAGTTTTTGTATCATCAAGATACATTTTTAAAAGTGCTCATTAAAGTTTAAATTGTAAGTAGTTTATAGATACTCAGCTTTGGTTAGTTACTCACCCTTTAAAAAGAAAAGTTGCAGTTTATTTATTCATTAACAGGCACAGACAAGCAGCTCACACTGAAAGGCTTCTAAAAACACTGGTCTGCTTGTCCCTGCATTAAGCAATTTCTCCCATCCATTCCCTCCCAGCTGATTATTCCATTTTCTTCCTTTTCAGTCTTACGGCCCTGTCACACAGAGCGCACCCTTGCTGAAGGAGGTGGGCCATCAAGCTTCCCCTGGCTCACATCAGAGGCTGAAAACATCTGGTCTTTCTGCTCAAGCTGTGGAGGGGAGAACCATGAAATCCCAGGGTGCTTCTGAGCCCAGATCATCTTTACAGTTCTGGTCTCTGTTGACTGGTAATTTTATCCAGTAACACATTGGATATGTGTAAGTGTGTGAATGTGCTTGTGTGATAACCTCTAGACTTTCAATGTAGACAAGCACTGATCAGGATCTCAGGATCAGAAAAAAAATATTTGGTACCTAAAATTGGTTCAAATAGAATTCTTTTGGCTGTGTTTTTTTAATTCCTCACTAAGTCCTTTGTTCAAGAATCCAAGGTTGTTGTCAGATACGAGGGAATGAGTTTAAGATTATTTTATGCTTGCCCTTCCTAACTTGCCAGCAGGGCTGGATTTTAAGATCTTGAAACTTCTAAGATGGAGTGGAAATTTTTGTGTTGGGCAAGAATTGTTTCCTTAGTACTTTAGAGTCATGACAGATTAAAGATTCTTGCTGGAGCTGTTCTTCCATTTTGTAAATAAGCAGGAAAGAGTACAAGCTGTCCATACTCACCAGATGACATTTGGTCAAAAAAAGAAAAAATCAAGAGTTGTGCACATAATGGACAGCTAAAATCTGAATACAACATAAATTAACTCCATTTGCTCCTTTGAATGCAGAAATATCTTTGGCTATATATGGTTTAGACTTAATTTATTTCTAATAAAATTTGCATGCCTGAACTATGTATTGTAGCACACACTAGCCAGAGTACAGCTTGAATTCATACTACAGAGCAAATGTTTGCATTTCCTTTTCTGCTGTTCTGCATTTCAGTCAGTCATTGCAACCACGGTAAGTTCCTCATAGTCAAATTTGCGCTCAACCATTGAAAGTGAACAGCAGTGCAAGAGGTACTAACTGAAACCACTGATTCAGAAAACTACCTCTCTCTTTTTATTTCTTCTGCCTTCTCCAGATAGGGTGCTAAAACCTAAGACGGGTTGCAGATACAAAAGAGAATTGAAAGTTGCGGACTTCAAAACTCCATACATTTTGATAGAAGTCTAGACCTCAGCCATACAGTTTCTGACTTCGTTCTGGAGGTGGGGAGACTATTTGACAATGACTCAGAAATGAGGAAGAAAGACTCATCATGCTGTTTCAAATCTGAGTCTGAAGTGGGAGGAGGAGTATTGCTGTGGGTCTAACACCTTCATTTCTGCAGCTGAGGTAAAGTAGATGTTCAAGAAAACATATTAAATATATTCAGTGTTGTTCATGGATTTGATGATAGTAGGAAAAAGAGAATGTGTACTCCCTGTAGAAAATGATCCCTATGTGTTGGACAGGCCAGCATGTTGGCCTGTGAACCTAACATAAAATGCAAAATAAAAATATAAATGTGTGTGCCAGTGTTGACAATGGTCTACATGGGATGTTTTGGATAAGAGGAATTTCTTTAGGACTTCCTTCTGTGACAGATTTTTTTCTAAGTTCATCTTATCAAGGCTGAGTTCTTGTCAAAACATAGTTTCCTCATCAGAGGGGTCTGGTCACCTGTAACAAAGCCAAAGAAAAGCCCTTTAGACTGTTGTTATTCACTAACGTTCACTTGATTTAATAATATCCAAGTATAGTGTTAAAGACTTTCCTAGTGTGGGAGGTGACACCTTTTGAAGAGGACGTGATTGGTCCTTGGACATTCTCTACCATTTCATCCCACTTTGCTCTCTAGAGTGGCTGTTCATATGTCATAACTTAATTGCAGCTAACCTATACATACTTTTCGCCTCTGATTTGGCCTACAGTGCATTTTTTTCCCATGGATAAAGTAGTATCTGAGGTGTGAATTTCAGTGCTGGGAAAATGGTACGGAATGTGAAAAACACCTCTGTTCAGTTCTTTCTATGGGTCAGCTCTGTTCTCTTCCTGGATCTTATATGATTAAACCTTGTGAGGAAAGTATTGAAACTTTCCTAAATTTTCACTAATGCTGCAAGAGCTGGTGTAGCTGATTGGGGCTCTTAAGTGCTCAAAGTGCACATTCTTCATTCTCAGCAGTAGAAGAGCATGTGATCCCTTGAGCACCTGTCCTCAGTTTCCAGACAAGGACAAGACCATGTGGCTTTACCACACTCCAAAGTCATCTGCTAATACCACTCCTTAAAAAATGCAATACCAAATAATCAGAAAATCAAAACAGCAGAGCATTGTCTACAGCAAGATTTGTGTGCTTTCCTGTGAATCAACTAACACTGTCCATCATGCAAGACAGATGGTGACCTAGGTAAATTTTACTGTGTAATGCAAAAAAAACCCCTGCTCATATAGGTTAACTTGTTAACAATTACCTTATGGACTGCTGGTCAGCTGCTGTTGGACCATGTAACCTTTCTCAGGCTATTTTAAACTGAGAAGTTGTTTCACCAGAAAACATGGCAGACTCACTCTGCAGCCATCACTGTCTCTCCTTGTTACCCTGGAAACCCTTAGGCTGACCAGAAGGAGCTACTGAACTCACTAGTGTGTGTCCAGTGGGGAGCTCTCATTACACCTTCCAGCTGCACTTACTAATTGATCCCTAGAAGGGTCTGAGGTTTACTTCTGTTCTCATTTCATCCAGTTAAAATTAGTATGGGACAATTGCTGGGCCAGTTGGTACTCTTTGTGTTCTTTTCCTTCCAACATGTTCTATTTTAGTTTTTTTCCAAGACAAAAAGTTTAGATTATCTGGGTTTTCCTGTTTTTAATTTGAAAGGGGTTTTAATAACTTTATTTAATAATTTAATAACTTTTAAAATAATTTTCTGTAATATGAAAGTTTGTGAATACTTTACATTAGAGTTAGGTGTTGACACTACCTTGAATGTTTTCTGTTTTCTTTATATAAGATATTTTCATTCTCCCATCTGGACTACTAATGCAAGCTTGAGGAGGAGTCAATTCAGTCATGATGACAAGTTCAAACTCCATCAGGAAATCAAGGATAGGAAGGAGTAAAATGTGAAAAAAAAAAAAAAAGAGCTCTAGGTGTCTTTACTCAGCTGAAGAAGGTCTCCACTGAACTTAATAGGGCCTTTCTGTTGCACATGCCTTCTAACAGCCTTCTACACCCTACAGTTCTCACCTTTAATTGGTCACCCTGGACCCATAAGAAAGTGAAGTCTTCCTAGTCTTTCTGAAACTACCCCACTCTGTAAAGGTAAAACTGGATCACCTTACAATGTTTGCATCTCTCTTCATAAACTAAATAGTACCAATACTCAAATCTGAGTATTACCCAGTTTAATTCAAACTGCTTAACTGTTAACACGGTCCTCAGCACAATTTGGAACAGCACCAGTTAACATTAATCACATTATGTCTAGGCAAGGGAATATTATACAGGACAGGATCTAGGAGGCAAATCAAAGTAGTTAGTTTACTAGAAACTGTCTGACAGGAGTAGTGTGCAGTTTTCTGTCAGGCAATTATCCTGCTTTTCATCTGATTTACTATACTGTCATGGCAAGACAGTTTCTGGACCTGAGAAAGTTTATCTCAATTTTAGATATACCCAAAGACAGAAAAAAACATTTCCTGTCTGAAGGATAAGTTAAGTAACTCTTAGACCCCACTTCACACAAATAAGAACAAGCAGAAAATGCATAAAATTATGAACTGCAATATTTTATTTCTTTGAAGTGAGCAGAAAGAATAAGCAAAAATTGTGTCAAGTGTATTGCCTTGGCCATGAATATGAAACACGAGTGTCGAAACATTACCCAGTGAGCATACTACATATCTGTAAGCATTTTATGCCTGACTTTACTAGCACCACATATGTTGACATTGCTGTGCATATACACTGATATATTCAACACACAGACATTAAAACTACATTAATAATATCACAAGTGTAAAATACAAACTGGGGGACATACTATTAAAGGCAGAGTCTCATCAAAAAATACTCTCCCAGTATTAGCCACCTGTGAAGCAGAAGATTAAATACATTATTTCTTCCTGAGCAGACTAGCTACAAAAGAAGACAGTTTCCCCCATAATTTATACACTGGCTTGTGTCATTGATAATTTAAGCAAGGCCAGGAAATAGAAGGAACATTTTCAAGAATCATCACAATAATACTTCTGTCAGTTTCTTTTGAGCTGTGTCCAAGGAATCACAATGCTATTTTTTGAACAGTGTTAAGGGCTGTTAAATTTTCAGCTAAGTACCAAGATTTACTTCTCCAGTCAAAGCCTTTTTTAATGTTGTTTTTATTGGTTTTGTTTGTTTGCTTGTTTTAAAAATATTTATTTATTGTTGTATTTTACATTCAACACTAAAATACTATGCCAGCCATTTTAAGCTGTCACAGCCCCTGAACAAATACATTGTAAGAAGGAAACTTGGAATTCCTACCTATGGTGTATCACTATAAAGAAAGAAAGAAATCCAATGTTAGCTGCTCAGTGTGAGTGTCTGATTTTAGTGGAGATGTGCCAAATTATATTACCTCAAAACCTAGAGTGTCCATAACGGTTTTGTCATTAGAAGTAGCAATGAGATTTGTGGTAGAGTCTATGCTTCTGTGATAATCCAAAGATTTGACAAGGACTCAATGGTGAAGTAAGGCACTGAAGTGCCTAGCAGGAAAATTGAAGCATCAAACTCTATTTCCCTTATAGTAATTTACAGTTCAGATTTTATGCCATGTTCTCCCCTTATTTTGTGGCTGTTGACTTCAGAAATGGCAATTTAGAAGAGGAAACTAACATCATGGGGTTTTACTATGCTCTCATATATATCGAATCAATATTTCAGTCTCCAGGAGTATTTGTCTAGCAACTTTCACAAGGCCTAAAAGAATTTTAAACCAAAATGAAGATAGATCCATGGAAGTCTGATAAGCAAAGTGCAGCATATTTTTTTTCTTCTGAAGAATTTAGGGCGTCAAGAAGTGTCAGAAATATCTTAGAAAAGGCAGAACTGCTTCATACAGAAGTACTGAGCCTCAGCGAAACAGGCCTCAAAAAATCTTAGAAATTCTCATCCCTCAATAAATATGTTTCCTTTTTTTTCTTTTTTTAAAAGATTCACACATTGAAATCAGATCTAGGGCTGATGTAAAATCCATGTAGCTGCACTGAGGTTAATGAACCAAAGATGATATACACCCATTGAGAATCAGCCTTTGTGTACAATCAGTTACGATGCTATTTGTTTTTATTGGCTTAGCCATCGATGTGTTACCTTGTGGCTCTGCAAGTTTTTTTAATCAATAAGAGTTAGCATACTTGAAAACTATACTTCTATAAAACTAATGCTTGAAAAAGACTCTCTTGAAACCACATTTCCTTTGAAACGGACATATGGTTATATATTGCAGAAATCAGAACATTTTAAACTTTATTTTCTGCTAAATGAGTGAGTCAGCACACATTTATCCTCCATGAAAAACAGGAGAAAATTTGCAAAATGAGTGTATCTTTCAACCATTGTAAGAGGTTATCTTGCAGCAGTGTGATAATAAAGAGAAGAAAATACCTCATGCGCACAAGATTAAAAATAAATAGTAACTCTACTTTACTAATAAATGCAAAACTGTATTAAAAAACACCAAACAAACAGCAATATATTATGAATAGGTACCTTTGGAAATAAGTTTCAAAAGCCTCCAGAGAGCTTGAGAAAATAACTAGCTTGCACAGCATTAAATGGAAGGGTCAGTGATACCCTGTCTTGGTTAGTCTTTGATAAGTTTGCATCTGTGCCTTTTTCACACTGCTGGTAATAAGCTGAGAGATGCCATGCTACATGGAGGCAAATGGCAAAATTGTTTCTTAGGCTGAGAATACTAGAAATTATTTATTTTATTGGAGTAACATTAGCACAATTTCACACCCTATGATGTGTGATGCACAAGAGGAAATGGATTCAGGGTTTGCTTTCTCCACTTCTCATGACCTCATTGTGTAGCCCTGAACAAAGACGCTCAGAACTATTTCATGCACAAAACAAATCTATGCTGATGAAAATAACATAAACTATCCCTCTTTTCTGATGTCTCTAAATAGTTTTTGACAGATCTAGGGAAACATCAATCAGTCTTAATTATACTTAAAATAGAGCAGGACATGTCAGCACATTTTTGTAAGTCAGAAAAGTTCAGAATTCTTTTGGGTAGATGAAGAGTGCAAGATTCATCTCGTCTAACTTCAGACAGGCACAGTACATATTTATCTCTGAACTAGTCAGTCTAGAGTCCATTTACAACGAGTAGAGAGATATAAAAACTTCTAAGGCAGGCACTATTTGACTTATTTCAGACATCTACTTTTTAATGAGATATACTGTTCAGAAAGAGCAGTTCCTTTCTTTTGACTATATTATATTGGTTAACTCAGAAGTACATTTTAGACACTCATGTTTGGTTAGATGAATGTAACCTGAAAAGTCTGGGAAATAAAGCTCTCTTCTGCAAGTGACTGTAAATAAACAATCATTTGTTTAAAAATAGTAAGAATGAAATCAATCCTGTCATAGGGTCAAATAGCCACTTGGAAGTTACATTTTTTTTCTGAGAGTTTAAAATTTTCAAAGTGATCATGCTATTTCCTGAAGTCTGAGAACTTCTATTTTATTTTACTTTTAAGAATGGAAGTGTAGCTATTTTGTCAGGTCTTATTCTAGCTTCCTTTCATAACAGAAATTAGGGATCTAGCTGCATTTTAAGAGGCATGATAGATCAGATACACAGCTCCTAGTTGCCTAAAGGCCAAGACTGAAATAAGATTTAAATCTAATTTATCAAATCTATGTACCTCTATGTACATCTGTGAAACCTCTCATTTTGAGGAACTGGAATACATAAAATCAGAAATTTAAGACACTTTGTACACTGATAAATACATAAACCATAAAATTCTTATCACCTAATATAGCATTAAAATTTGCATTCCTGAAAACTGGGCTGCAAAACTCTAAAATAGAACAAAATCCTCAGAAAACACAAGAGACAAAAAAACAAGTTGTAAATATAATTGTCACACTGTTGGCCACTCATCTTTTGAGTATTTCTGTGCTCTGCTTCGTGTGAGCAATTAGTATTACTTGAATTTTTTCTCCTTTTCTTTGGTGTAAATTAATAGTAACATAACACTTTAAGGAAAGATAAAACATTGCTTGAACTGTTGTAAATTACTCAATGTTACATACTTCTAAGAAATGAGAATTCGTTAAGAGACAAATTCTTGGAAACATGTCTAATGTGAGGATGCATCACTTTAAAAATAAAGTAGTAATATATTAAAATAAACTTAGAAAATTCCATTTTGACTTCTTCAAAACAGAACACTTAGTTACCATCTAGAACTGCTACTGTCTTGAGATTAAAAGTATGTTAATATTCAGAAAAAAGCAATTGGATTTAATCAAAACAGAAGAATTAAACATGAACATTTTATGATCTTTGTATTGCATAAGATTGGAAAGTGTTGTTTTGTTTGTTTTATGTAAGAGAAGAAACCACTATTCTTACTCTTTAAACAACAGCAAAAAAATCAGTTTTCTTTCTGCCTTGCAAGCAACACAAACCTGTAGTGAATGAGAGAAAAATCGCACACCTAGGAAGCCAAGAAGTCATTTAAACCCATCCCCACAAGGACCTAATTTTTATGGCCCTAATTCCCACAAAACATTTCAATGTGACATAATTTATTTAGATTCTAAAAACTTCATAAGGGTAGGGAAACAAGAGCTATGTAGAAAAGACATGAAAAATGAAACCTCTACAGAAGCCTAAGCATGTTAATAATATATTCATGTAATAACTGGAGAAAAACACGATATGCACAGTATGTTTTGTATGAATTATTTATTTTACCTTCATACATATACTAGTACACGAAAATGTCTTCCCAAATACTTGCAGGTTGTTAATGGGGAGATAGAAAAACATGTATTTTGGCAATATCTTTCAAAGTCATTGAGGTATCTTTGTTCACTTGAAGAATTAAAAATAACTGAATGGGAGTAAATTTAAGAATGGAAATATTTACATGTGGCAAGTTTTGAATGTGACGCAGTGTATAAAAATGAAGTTAAGAATTGCCAGGCACACAGCGAATACAAAAGCAAGAGAATCTGCCACACACTCCCCTTCCTGCAGCATATTATCAGAGGAAGACATTGGCAACATAGAAACAACTTTGTCATTGACTTATCAGGGCCTGAATTTCTGTCCTGAAATTTCAAAGAAATCCAGGATAAGTATTAGCAATATATCAGAATACGAACAGGTTAAACAGCTGTTACCTCCACCTTCCTGCTTTCTATTATGTACTACTATATTTTGCCCTAATTCAAGTATTTGTCTTATGTAAAGAGGAAGCTTCCAGTGAAAACCAGCAAAGTCATCACAATAGTATCAGTACCCTTTTTAATAAGACTGGAGGGGAAAAAATATTCGGAAATGGACCCATCAGGGTATCACTCTCCTGTGCTTGTAGCAGGAGCTAGAAGGGCACAGACAAGAGTCTTTGATTTCTTAGACAGCTGTCCGATTGAGCTTAATCAGCTTTGTATGCATTTCCCTCTGATTTTGCCCTTTATTAGCCTCCTTAAAATTCATCACTGACATCAAACTTACAGAAGCTGTTCATCTGCTGGAGCTGCACACATATTTCATATTCTGCTTACACTTCTTCCTACTATAAGAATATTATTATAATGATGAAGAAGGCAGGTAAACTCTTGTTATAAACTGACTGTAGACAGATTTATTTCCTATTTCAAATGTGAATAGTATGTTTAAGATGTATTGTCCCAACAAAGTAACAAACAACTTAAAAATAGTATGTATGGATACAAAGAGAAATGCAATAATACCTGTGCATTATATGCACTGCCTATAACTATTATGCCATCATAGAATAACAATAAATGTAATTTTAGAGTCTTGAACCAATACCAAATAATGTTTTATGAGAGTTTTTTAAAGGTTTAAATGTATTTTTAATATATTTAAAAATGTATTTATACAGCCCTAGTAAATGTAGTCAATGATAAGAAAATAACAATTACATAGGAAAGCATCTTCTAATGTTTTATCTCATAGACCATTCTTGCCAAACAAAAGAAGCTGAAATGACCTAGTTACATGAATCCTTTCCTTTCTGCATCCTGACAAAGATCTACAGGCCCTAAAGGAACCTGGATAGAGCATTTACCTCCCTGGAGAAAAATTATTAACACTAATCCTTGTCTTTGAACACAGCAACCTTTTGATTGGTGTAATTGAGCTACATTACCTCACTTTTCTACTTCTGTCACAGCATCCTGTAGATGTAGCACAACTGAATTCATGAGTCTCATACAGAAAGGGTCAGAGTATTAATATGTTAATAGTGTGCTGTCTTGCAAATTATGTGGGGGTTTTTTATAAAGTCTCAGTTAATTACATTGCAAGGTTTTGAAGCCAGACAAAATTTTACTCCTGTAAATTTGCAATGCTGAGTGCCCTTAAGCAGATAAAATGGGAGAATTCTGTAAGAATTTGGTTTAAAGATTTGAACCTGATTTTTGCAAATGCCATCTGGTTTTGTAGATGTCGAATAACATGTGCATAACTAGCAGCCACATGCTGGAACATGCACAATGAAACATGCTTGCTTCTAGGTCGCAAGTTGAAAAGAACAACCAAAAAAGATTGGAGACAGAAAGAATTTTAACCCTCTGCCACTTTCTAGCCTGCATCCGTGTGCTGTTAGCCAATCCACCTGAAACTACTCAGCAGTACTTTTAAGTCATTTTAGAGAGTGATAAAAAATAGGAACCAATACTCTGTTGTGTGTCCACTGCACTAATGGGATAGAGCAAAAAGTTGCTACAGCAGTTAGATACCTCTTAAAAATAAAATAAAAAATAAAAAATATAATTAAAAGTCCTCCTAATCTGATAATATCCCAAAGGCAATTGAGAGCTGTGAGTTGAAATAAATGCTAGAGTTGCACATGTTCAAGCCCAATGTATCTGGTAGCCTTCTGTTGCTGTTTCAGCCAGCTTTGTGGAGAATTTTGTCCTGTGGAAATGAGAAGGGCACTTCAGTGGAAGGCTAATGCCAAAGTCAGGCTAGGCAGGATTTTGGGCAACCTGATCTTGTGCAAGATGCCCCTGCCCAGGAGGGTTGAACTACATGATCTTTAAAGGCCCGTTCCAACTCAAACTATACTGTGATTCTGTGAAACAAAAGTGCTTGGGGGAAATTACCTACACAGAAAATTAAGAAAAAAAAAAAATGTGTAGGAAATTTGGAGCAGGGAATTTCCCACTAATCTATTCTGAAAGTGACAAAAACACTTATAGTAGAAGATGGCTTGATTCTGAGTCATGCACTTAAGTAGTGTGAAACCTCTTTGCTTCCAATATATCCCCGTACACTCTTGATACCGAAAATATCTTTGTGATTGGGGTCTCAAAGACACTTTTCAAAGCATTTACCTTTCTCCAGTTCATTATTCTTTTTTCATCAGTGTTTTTCAAATTAGCACTGAAGGCAACATCCAGGAAAAGAGAAAGGGGAAAGTTGGAGTAGATTCTGGGCTTGTCTGTCATTAAGGGAAAAAAACAGGATATCTATGTTCCAAGTCAAGAAACTTGGAGTTCAGTTTAGCCCTTTCTTCAGGTCATGCAAATAATATAAAATTATGTTCCTGAAAGCCAGGATGAACAGTCTCATGCTTCATGGATCTACATATCTGTCTCTGTTCTTAAACCCACCAGAGCACTCTGTGACCTGAGACAGTTCATGTCACATGGGATTGATCTCATATAACTTTAAAGATCTGTAGTCTAGGCACCTAAGCCAGTTACCCCTGCACCTTTTAGTGTCAACTGAGAGAAAATGTCATCTTTAGGGAACAATTTGTGTGATCTAGCTGAGTTTCTGCTTTAGGAGGAGATATGTTATATGTTACAGATGTCTGCACTGGATCAGACAGCTGCCACTCCTTGATTTTCCTTGTATTTGCATGTTTTCTCATGCTTCACCTGACTTTGCTGTTTAGATTCTCTTCACAGAACAAAAAACCCCCAACAAACATTAGGGTGTTTTTGAATACCACTAAGATGCAATTTAATTTGCACAATGGAAGGTTAGCTGTCTTCTATATTCAGCTGGAGTGGAGGTAACAAATGTACTACCTGCAACTCAACAAAGATTTTCACTTGTGTTCAACTTCAAATAGATTGCAACACTGGAAAAGTTTTTTTGTTTGTTTTCTCATTTCAGCTTGTGTATTAGTAAAAATATGTTTATGTCCAGCACATAGCACCACAGAGACTCAACTGTATTTCAGGTCTTTAGGTCATGGAATATAAGTATTATTTCTGTAAGATATGTAGGTTGGCTGCTACTACTATATATATAAAATATATCTTTTATATTTTAAATTGATCATTCCATTCAGCCTTTAAAATAGTGAAAGCCTTACCTTTACTATGTTTCTGTTCTGGTGTGTCTTCATAATAATAGTGTTTCCAGTCTTCCAAAGAATTTAGAAAAGGCTCTTGTAATCTGTAGTATTGCCTCCTGGGATTAGCAATGAGGCAATAATTGAATCAATGATGGTATGTAAAAGTTATAGTTGATCCTCAGAGATGCCTTTGAGTTGCTAGCTCTGAGGCTCAAAAGAGTTTGTGTCCATTACATGCATGAGTCTGAAAAGAAATTTAGTCTCCCTTTTGCCTTTGTTTCCCTCCCCAGCTTTCATCTAACTAATGTGTAAAAGCTGAAACTCAAGATTGTCTTAGACTGTGTTTATATAGTGTCTGGCACAAAGAGGCCTGAACCCTCATTTGTGTCCTCTACTGTAGTATAAAACTATTTCTGAAGATCTATCAAAGTACTTGTCACTGAATGGAGATGAAGTATCAGTCACTGTTAAATCATGATGTAGTATATACTCTTACAAATCCTGCAAATACTGGAATTAAATTATTGGACTGTAAAATGCAGCGCTACCAAGCACTAACTGCAAACTAACATCTTTCTGCTGTGATGTTTGAGATGTAATGGGAGATGGTTAAAGTGTTTTTCATCGACACCTGGTCACCTTAGCCTTCTCAGAGAAACCTGACACCACTGCAGTGACTTTCCGACTGTTCTCATAGCAGCTGCTGCTTCCATACAGTGGAACTCAGAACAAGGATACTTCTTAAAAAAACCCACATCTGTGAGGCATCTTGCAGGGGTGACTACCTTTGAAAGAAAGAGGGGCCACAGCCAAATGTGGGAATCTCTGCAGACATCCCAAGGAAAACTACATTTCCTTGTCAGTATGAGCCCAGTGTCAAAAAAGATTTTCCTCACTGGTAGCATATATTTTAATAAGTTATTTTCTGCTCTTCATAAACTTTAAAAATTACATGAAAACTAATAGCCAACAACTTTTTATCAGGTGCTGATCTAGGCTGGTGGTTTTAGTGGTCTTACTGATTTGCAGTGTCAGCTAACTGTTAAGCAAAAATCATGTCTCGTAAACTGGCTGTTCTCACACCACAGCTAATCTGCTGGAAGACATGCTGAAACTTTGTTAAGAGGCAATAGACTGAGGAATACCAGGGTACTCCACTCTGCTATCAGGGTGACAGGTTTGCGATTAAGCTGTTGTGCAATAGGAAGTGGTTTTGTCCATGTAATGATCACACCCAACCCCTGCAACACCTGACCAGTAGTGCAGTAGGGAGCAGGATTGCCACTCATTTCAGAACAGACGCAAAAACAAGAACCATGCTATTTGTTAGGATGAAATGCCTGGAAGAAACAGAGACTTGTGTGTTACATGAAGAAAATACGCTCTAGATTTGACTAAAAGGTAGATTAAGACATAATCCTTTCCAGGTCAGATGTGGAGTGGAATATAAAGATACTGCAAGTTTTACAGGTGATGCGATGGGTCATGGTGCTCTCTGGTGCACAGTGTGCACTGCTGCCATCCTCATGTTCCAGTCAAAATGCCAATCATACTATAGGGGTGCTAAATGAAGCATAACACAGTCAGAAAAGTTTGCAAGTCTCAGATAAACTAGTATGTTTCATGTGAACCATTTTTTTTGAAAATATGTAGGAGTCCCATTCTGCACACTTGGTATCAGCAGTTCTTATGCACTTGAATAACCATAATGACAATGGGTCTGTTTCTGTGGATAGCTCTCATACAAGCAAAGGCTTAACAAAGCTATTTATCTGTGAACATTTTTGATAGTGTTATCCCACAGTGTGGAGCCTGAGCATCTACAGTTTCAAACTACCATTAAGTTTCAATATATCATATGCCAGCACTTGTTTGTCTAAACACATCATTCAAGAAAACACATTAGTGTTTTTAGTCAATTATCTACTCCATTTGTTTTCTTAGCTGCATGTGCTTTTGAATGGTTATCTCAGCTTGGTACTGTGGTTCTGTGAGGTGGGTCCAGCACTTAGAATACAATATTTCTCATGCTCACTGAAGCAGAGAAAAAATAGTTGAAATCAGCAGCAACATGTTTCTGCTGCATGCAGCATGCATGTTTCTGTCTGAATCTTCAATCTTTTCATATTAGAAGTTCTCAGGAAATCAGAGACAGTCTTTGGTCAATCAAAATCTCTGTAGGATCAGCCCCTTAATGAATACTTTAATGGCTGTGCAGGTCTACTGAAAATAGCTAGGTGCTTGGGGATTTCCTACTAGTACTGGTGACTGATGTATAATTCTGTGAAAAGCCAGAGCTTTGTCTGGGAATACAACTTCTTCAATCTTGAAATCAACCACAGATTTTCATAAGTTCATAAAAAACAGAGCTGAAAGGACTTCTTGTGCCATCTAGTCCATCAGCTTGCACTAGTGCTGATTTATTTCTCCTCCAAGTTAGCAAGAGCAGAACTAAAGGCAGATAGAGGTCAGCCCTAAGATTTCAGTTTCCACAGGACTTTCTTATCCTTTCTGCAGAAATTGGCTCTGAAGTGCCACAAAATCACAGGGGTCCTTGTCCTTTCCACTGTTCAACAGGCTCCAAGGAGAGAACACTACATCCTCTTCACTCAAGGTCTCAGGATGGGTTTGAACTGCAGTTGCAGAGGTGAAAGGGCTTGACAAGCACTCTGCCTCCTTCCCCTAAACAGCTGGAATAACATAAAAATATTTTATTCTATGTAACTCTCCCACAGTTCTTTCTGGAGAGAAATAGTATGCTGTCTAGTGAGCCACTGTTTGGTGGTGTGGGTTTTTTTGGTTTTTTTTTATTATTATTATTATTTTTTTAATAATAGCAAAGTATCTCTCATTCAAACCAAATGAATTAATTGAACAAAAAAGGAAGCAAACAGCCCAGCCTACCAGACTGTATTTAAAACAATTGTTAGCAATAAATAAATCCTGCTGGATTGTTTGATTTCATTAAAGATGTATTTGTTACTAAGCAGCTGGCACCCAAACAGCTGCTTTAAATAGAGAAAGATTTTTCCTGCTCTGTTTTATCATGTTCTTCATTATTTTATTTGCACATTTTCAGAGACAATGACTACTGAATAGAATCAAAATGCAGATAAGCCTATCACATCCTGGTCTGAGCATGTGGTGGGTCAGAGGAATTCATAGGAGAAATGACAGCCTGCTTTCCTTTATACTATCCCTGAACATTGTCTTTCAGTCTTTCAACTGTCAGTCATGTGTATAAATCCAAGCTTGAGACTGGTCCACTGATTAAACAGTAAACTAAAGATATCAGAGGTCTTTTTTCAAAGCCCTGATTTTGGTTTCTGTGAATACTGACCTGAACATTCACATCCATTGAACAGAGTGGTAGCAAAATGAGGGTTCCCTGAGGTTATAAAAGTGCTGCATGGTGGAGTTAGTTCCTTTTAAAGACGACTTTAAAGTATATTTAAGCTGAACCCTAACCAGATGATACCTCTACCCCATTATGTAATGCATATAATGAAGGTAATAGTTTTTGTGTTACATTTTGGTGGCAAACCAGGTAGCCTTCCTTTGTGACTATGTTATCACCAAGCAAGAATATTAGCAGTTGGACCATGGACAGCTTTTACAAAAGAATGCAAAATCAGATAATAAAACAGCTGCAAAATTGAAATAAATCCCAGGATCACTAAGGTGCATGTAGCTGAGCCAGATTCCCAGGAAGTAAAGTGGAAGCAAAGTAAACTTAGATTTTCTTGATTTCCAGCCAGTTTTAGTGACACTGTGGTCACTGTGGCACTCACAGTTCTGCACTCACATCCTCAAGTAGGAGGACAGTCAGCAGAAATACCAAGGTGGCACTACCTGCCAGTTCTGCAGCCTGCCAGAGTTCTTTGGGCATGGAAAGGTACATTTTAATCACTTCCTCATTTTCCAGTAAATCTGTGCCTTATGACTATAGATATATTTGCAGCAGCTCTGTTGACATAACAAGGGAGAAAGGTGTCCTTTGCTGTCATTTTTATGATTTTTTGTTGTTACAGAGGCTTTTATTTCAAATTCAAAACCCTCTATTCTTCCTGAGACCGCAATTACTATCATATCTTCTCTTTTCCTGGGATTGCATTTGGCTGCAATACACATCCATCACCTTCTGTTAAGATGCTAGTGGTCTACAATCTTCTCTTCATTAGGCTAACAGGTGCTGTATATGGGCTTCTTCCAGAGAAGCCCAGCTCCTCTCCTCAGTGGTGTTCCCAAAAAGTCCAGCAGCCTTGAGAACAATTCAGGATCTCAAAGTCAGTATAAAGTCATAGTCATGTCATTCAGAGTATAGTTTGATTTGGAGAAAGATCTTTATATATATATATATATATAAAAATTACTATTTGAATTACAGAAACTGTGTAGAGCAAAACCTTAAATGGTTTACCTAAAAAAAAAAAAAAAAAAAAAAAAAAAGAGGCAAATTTGACAGAATTCAAACCTCTGCTAAAACCGTCAGAAGGCACATTTGCACACTCCATGGCACATGTGTGGCTCAGGTGATGTTTGCTGATATAGTTCAGCACTTTCCTGAAGTTGTGAGGTACTTGGATCAAGGGGTTTCATTTCATGCTTGTTCTATGACTGGCCCAAGTAGCTGAAACCTCAGACTAAACCCAAATTAGACTGATAGCTCCTTGAAGATAAAAAAGGACTGAGCTACATCAATGCTGTTTTTTTTTAATCTTCCCTTTGAATTTTCTGAGCCAGATCCTGAGCTGACGTCATTAGAGCTATGCTGATGTACACAACTCCAATTCAAACAAAACTGAAAAGCCTAATTACTGAAACATCACACAAGAGTTTATTCTTGCAAGGTTTCAGACTCTTTGACAATCAGTTGGTGGCAATAATCTCCTAAGAAGAAAGATTGTCTGTCAGCCCTGTTTCTAGACCAAAGAAGTTTGGATAAACACACACACTTTTTGGACTCACATTGCAAACATTTTGAAGTCTGCCCAACACTAATTATCTATCACATCTCAACCTGTGGCCATGGAAGTTCTTTGCAGCCAACCACAAGAAAAAGGAAGTAATAGGTATTTTTAAATTCTCATCTATTCCTCTGTTCTTTGAAAAAAAATAATAATCCTATTTTGGACAAGCAAAATGCTTTAATGGAACTTTGGATTCATCTTAACACCTTAGGCCCTGCAGAGTTGACCCTCCCCTTTCCCTCTGCTCTCTGCAGAATTTTATTTTATGCAAAACCCACAAAAAGGTATTGGAACAGGCAAAAAGCTTTTGACAAGGAACAGGAACCACTTAAAAGAAAAGGTCCTCTGAAACAGCTTTTCTTTTCTTCTGTCCCTTTCCCCCCCCCTGAATTCAGGCATATCTTAATGACTTCACTGGTACTCTAGCCTGCATGGGCTTCATCCAGCACAATAAATGAAAGTGTGCAAACTCTGTGTTCAACACAGTATTGGAAGGGAGAGGCTGTGTATGCCAAAAAAAGAACCTGACT
Organism: Apus apus; assembly: GCF_020740795.1. Lineage (NCBI taxonomy): Eukaryota > Metazoa > Chordata > Aves > Apodiformes > Apodidae > Apus > Apus apus. The sequence goes on along the minus strand of NC_067286.1, from coordinate 52,116,733 downwards.
TGTTTAAGAGGCACGTGCTAAGTATGTCCAGTGACTATTAGTTTCTGTTATAAACTAGAGGACAACATACTTTCATAAAAAAACACACCTATTGCATAAGTTTTGGCCAGATGTTTGCGAGCAAAGTCATCAATAATGATTTCTCCCACTGAAAGTTGAGCAAAAATTACTTTTTAGCAAGAATTGAAAGAATGGCTTTTCACATACCCATGTGGATTAAGTAGGGCATGGAGAATTAAGATGGGGCATCAACCCAATACAGTTTCAGGCAGCTTAATGTTAGTTCTAAGGCTTAATTCTTCAGTATCCTACCCATTGCTTGCAATATGCATCAAAAAAGCATAGTAGATGTGTCTAAAGGGATCAGACTATATACATATATTTGTCCATTGCCCCAGCTCAGTAAATCAGCAGATGAGTATGACAAAACAGAAGGAACTTTCATGCATTATATTTTACTCCTGGCCTGGAGCATGGCTGAGTCTTTTCTACAGTCTCCTAAATCCTGTGCTTTGCGTGCCATGTAATATCCCAGTAGTTAAAATAAATTGCATTCTAAGAGTCGAGCAAAACACAAAGCATCAAGGAGCTCAGACAAGCAAGTAAAGAAAAGTTATCTTTGTACATACATTATGTATCAAGGTTAGCAGCAGGTGTAAGTGTTCAAAAACTGGCTGACAAGACTGTCAAATTTGTTCAAAAGTGACCATCTGAAGTTCTCATTGATATGATCTCCTACATTGCTCTCTAGTAAACCTACTAGTGCAGTTTACCTGTCTTAATATGATATAAATCACATCTCCATTCTCAAAAGTTCTTATTTGAAACTTCAGACATCTGGTTAACATGTTAACATGTGTCAGCTCATCTGAGCTATGTACATGATGTTAACATTTGGATATGGATACGGGCTTAGACACTATTACTTCTTGAGTGAATGTCTCATTCACTTGCATTTAGCATGGTCTGGCTGTGTCGGAGGGTAGTTATGACAGTTTAGTTTATGCAGTAATTTGTTATATATTAGAAATATATTAGTGAGTCTAAGTCTCACCTTTGATGGTGTTACTTTAACTTATTGCATTCAGCCAGTGAAGACCCCTTTTATTTCAGTTTAAAGGTCACAATTGTCAATTTAAATTAACCTTGCTAAATTGAACACTTAAGCTCTGTCAACAGTAGTCAGACTTTAATCAAGAGGAAAATTGTCCATTCTACTTTTGTTACTGCTGAGCTACATCATTTCCAACTTGGACTTTTCTTGAGATATCATCCTTTGATTATTGTTACACTGACATGCTTTCCTCTTTGACCACATATTCTACAACAGTCAGATAGAGTCCTGTGCCAAGACTGTCATGTGTCCAGAGCACTGCCAGAATAGTACAGGGACTGGGGATGTTATCACCATTCACCTTAGAGGTGGAACAATTGTTATTGTTGAACACAGATATGGTTTCAGCAGCTTGGTCTGGCTTAGAAAAAAAATCAACACCCTTTTACCAGAAATGCTTAAGCTAATGCAGGTCTTTTTGACAGCCCCCTTTAAGGTTGCAATTGGACATGTCTTTCATATGAGACCAAAGGAAAAATGTTTTGGTCACATAGATGGATTTAGATGAGATAACAGAATAAAAATACAAGCTCATTTTTCCTGTGCTCACAGCTATGCAAAAGCTCTGCAGCTATGTAGCTAAGTAGAAATGGAGGCCAGGCTCTAATACTCTGCATCTTCACAGGTTCCCATGTGATCCAGCTTTTGGGCAACTTAAAGCTAGGACAGTGTGAATTCTCATCTGCCAACAGTACATTTGGACAGCCTATCTTGTGTGAAATGTTAAGAGGAAAAGATGAAATATGACAAATTTGTAGGAGAACATAGAACTCACCTGTGCATGTCAGGCCAGCCACAAATACAACCTATTATGTGAAAACTCACTGTTTTGTAAAGCTCTGTAGATCTAATCTCCCCCTGATACACATACTCATACTTACACTGACTTCCCAGACACTTAGATTTAAATAAAAATGTAGTGCTTCCTGTGCATGATTCACAAAAGGCTCACCAGTCCTACAGAATTTAGCAGACAAAGAACGAACGCTTAGAAGAAATCTTTAAAACCATCTTTTTCAGTATACTTTGGGGAAACCTTTTTTTTTCATGATTTCCTAGATGATGTGTTGCATTGCGCTGTCACTTTGGGATTTGTCAGTCATGTCTGCTAATGTAACACAGTATGACTGACACAACATGTGACATGTCACCAAGAAATGCATCACTAGGAAACTTTGGCAAACGTTGAAGGGAAGGGATTTCAGCAAAAAGGCTGACTGTTTATTTTCTGGTTTTTTGGAGGTTTTATTATTATTATTATTTATTTCTCTCCTTTCTTTCTCTCTTTCTTCCTTTCCTTCTTGCCTTCTGTTTTTTTCTTATTTCAAAGATAAAGTCATAACTTGCAATAGCATGTAGAATTATATTCTGAATGAAAGGACTTAATAGCCCTTAATTAACCATGGGAGAAAATGTGACTTGCTAAATAGATCTAGCAAATCAGCAGACTAAGAAGTCAGTTTCTTCCAGTGGATTGAAAAAAACCCTATGCTGTTTAATCTGCCATTAATAGGTTTGAATAAAATATTTTAAGTTGTCATAAGAGGTAGTGAAGCTTCTATAAAATCAAATTTTAACCTTAGTGAAATTACTAATGCAGACATAGAATTTCACATTTTAACAATCTCATCCTGATGGCAGAGTGGAAGTGCCAGGGAAGCACCCAAGTGTGAGACTGACATTGACTTCCTTACGATGATAGAAATCAGGACACTTTTCACTTGTTTCCTTGACAATCCTGGTAATGCCCTGCTTGCAGGAGCTGATGGAGACTTACCAGGAGGAATCCATGTATCACTCTCTGGAATGCAATTAGTGTAACACACAGAAAAGTACATTTGTAATAACAAACATATAAATGCCTCAGAAGATAGCAGGCAGGCAGACCTGCATCACTTAATTAATTTGGAGAAGTTAATAAGCTTCTTTTCTGAATGCCTTGCAAGACTGGGTGTATTGTGCTTGAATGATAGTAGTATCTCAGAACTACCCTGCATTATCCAGATAATCCCTCCTGGCCCATTACTGGCTAGTTTTGAGCTGATTTTGGCCACTATGCAGGGCTGTTCACTGCAGAGACTTTACATGTCTCTGCTCTTTGGAGCTCATTACAAGAGTTCTTCATTAATACAAGGTGCTATCCTATACCCTACAGTAAGCATAAATAAGGATGAAAGAAATGCAGTGTGTGCACAAAGTCCATTATAAATGCCTGGTACCTTTTTGTTGTTATTAAAATTATTGCAAATTTTGCATACTTTGTATGTGCTTAACCTTATGCCTGGATATTTTTGCTTCCTTAAGTTTGGAAGCTGGCCCCTAAATTTCAAGAAGCAACTGGGTATATAAATATATATGTTATATGTGTTTCTTATTGGGTCTTTAAATATAGCAAATCTATTTCAACTTACTTTTACTTTTCTTTTTCTTCTCCTTTCTTTTCCTCCTTTTTTTTTCTTTTTTCTCCTCTTTTTCTTAAACCTTTCATCAAAGCTCTAAGACAAGCATGCTAGTCAAGTATTTGTCCACTGTAAACTATGTTGTCCTAAGATAAGGTTCTTGAAAGGTCTTTTCAACTTGCTAGAATATTTCAGAGTTCAAGATCTGAAGGTAAAATATTAAATTTTCTTTTTTGTTCTATGATGCAAAATTTGGACAGTGACACCTGAAAGTGGCTGTTCTAAGAATAACCAGCATTTTATCCTTTTTTTTTTTTTCTACTGGCCTTTGATCAGCTATTCTTATGTATAGTGTGCTATTAAAAAAAAGAAAAAAATGAAAAAAAAAAAAAAAAAGGAGTTTGCTTTGTTACTAACCGTAAGAATAAGAGACACCCTGAAGTTTAACTGACTTCATCCATTACCGTGTGAACCATGTCTTGCAGGTTTGCATAAAAAACTCTTCTCAAGAGGTTCGTGGGAAAGGTATGAGCAGGGTTGCACACAGTCTGGTAAAGGAAGGATATTCAGTGCTGCTGTTCTTACAAACTTGTATCTTTATCACTTCCTATCATCTCACTGGTCGTTAACCTCAAAAGTAGGACAAACTGCTAAAAGTGCTATTATGAGACACTTACAGAGTATGGCAGAATAGGTTAGAACCGAAACCAGTGCAACAGTTAACAGCCAGTGATACTCAGCAGCCATTAAGTTCCTTACTGCCCAGTGTGCTTTAACTTGTTTTCCTGAAACGTGAGGGCCTTGATAAATGTGTAACAGCATTTAGGTTCTTAACTCTGCAATTCACTGAGCAGCTCTATGTTGTTGCTGTAAGAGCTTTTCTGGGATTTGCATTAGCAGAAGTCCAGAGTGCTTGCAGCTATTCCTAAGTGCAACAGAGACCAAAAGACACCTCACATCTGTGAAAATGCCCGTCTATTTTAGAGCTCCCTAGGATTTCAGTCAGTGCAGGAGAGGGCAGATACTAGGGTCTGAAGAAAATGTGTATGGAGCCGCTGGTTTCAGTGGATTAAAAGAAACAAAACTAAACAAAAAAAAAAAACCCAAACCAAACCAACCAACTAAAAACAACAAAACAAAACAAAAAGAACAAAAAAAAAGGAGGAAAGAAGGAGTTATACAGGGAATAGCATTTGGGCATTGGAACTTTCCCTAGTCTGAGGGACACAGACAGCAAGGAGTAGTGATCCTGCAGCACATGGAGCACAGTGACTGGAGGATGCAGGATAGATTCAATAAGCTCAATGTCACAGCAGAGCCTGTGACACCCATAAGAATGGGTGAAGAGAATTCTGAATATGCTGCAGCAAAGTCATAAACTGATATTCAAAACGTGAGCCCTAAAAAATCCTCTCTCTTCTGAGAGGGATGATAACAAGCTAAATAGCTGCCCTTGCATGGAAAGTGCCAGTCTAGATGAAACAAAGAGCAACTCCAGTTGCCATCAAACACCTCACCAGGCTGTATAGGCTCCATGGGCCCTGGTGTGCAAGTAATACAATGCAAGCTGTCAGAAATAGTAATGCTTTGGATTTGCCTTGAAATAACAAACAAGTTCCCAGTTTCTGATCTCACAAAGGGGAATGAAATCTGGAAGGAGGAGATCAGCATTGCTTGACTGCTATTTCAGCACTCATATATGTATGAAAACAATTACCTTTAGATGAAAGAATGATGAGTACATTAAGTGAACATAGATAGTAGAAGATGACTCATAAAATATTCCATTGTCATTAATGCACAGAGTTGTTAACTAGAATAATAAAGAATCAAAAGGTTGGACCTCTCATTAATACTAAACTTGTCTGCCTGTTTCTATATTTTACAGCTATCTGGTATACTTGCATATATTTAATTTACAGTGTGGCCTAAGTAATGCCCACTGTGGCTAATGTTTTTTGGCATAATCTTATACTCCTGAAAGCTTATTTTAGGACTAAAACATTTAAACATTGCTCTTTGATCTATGGTTAATTTATGTTTCAAGGAGACAGAGGCTAAATTCTGAAAATTACTAATTTTTCAGTTCCTTCGTAATTTCAGAAAAATCCATCGAATCTCACATGTACATGCTATGTAGTTTTTGGGTCACCCTGAAATTACAATTTTTCAGAATTCCTATTGGTTTCCATAATAGTGTTTCTGGTTGAAATAAGAGTTTTGTTCAGCCTGGAACAGAATTTTTCTGTTAAGTTTGGTGTATATTTAATGAAATAAAAAGAACTTATTAAATTAAAGACTACCTCCATAATGGGATTCAAGTACTACTCATAAAACCCAGAATGGACTGTGCTTCTGCCAACAAGGCCACTACTGAGGAATTATTCTGTAGTGTGGGAAAGCCAGGTTTCAAACATTTGCTTGCATGATTCAGCACAGGGCTTGGAGTTTTTGAGCTTTCCGGGTGTCACAAGATTACTTCTATCTGGCTTACTTAAACATTCTTTGAGACACTTTTGGGGAAGTATTTTCTGCATTTGTCCGTTATGGATGCTTGTGTTCCTGATGCTTGCCATTTAACTGTGCTGTAAAAGAAAGAAGTATTTTGAACACTTAAGCAGAGCCCAGTGACAGCTATAATCAGGCAGGTGGAAAATTAAATTCAGGTTTTCTCAGGGTCTTGTGGATGCAGTACCTTCTGGATGCATTTGAGCTATTCAGTTCTGCCTCTCAGGTGTGATGGTGGGTTGCTACCACTGAAACTCTTCTGGGCCTTTTGCTCCTTTAGTCCTGTCTAGGTCTGGCATTTCTGTACCATGCTGAGGTGTGATCCATATATAGTAGTTAAGCAGTATAGTAGTTAACTACTAGGCCTGTCCCCACTTTTTCCAAACACATGCACATGGACACATAATCTCCTTTCCCACTGCAATTAGATCTGTCCCAGGTTATATCTTCTGTTCTCTTGTGAAGTTAGCATTGAAAAGACTCAAATTAAGAAATATTCCAGGAAACTGCTTTCAATGCTTCTGATACTTTATCTTTTTTTCTTTGAGGCGAAATACACTCATTCAATTTAAATGCTAACACCAGTTCCAGATGAATATTGAAAAAAAACTTCTCCATGAGGACAGTCAGGTGGTAGGACAAGTTGCCTGAAGAGGTTGTGCAGGCTCCATCCTTGGAGGTTTTCAAGACATTACTGGACAAAGTCCTGAGCAACCTGTCTCAGGGCTGACCCTACTTTGAGGAGCAGGTTGGACTAAAGACCTCCTGAGGTCCATGTCGACCTGGATTATCCTGTGACCCCAGGGTCCTGTCTAGACATTCAATTCACTCTACTCCCACTGACTTCTCTGGAAGTGCAGAGAGTTGAGAGACTAGAAACAGGTACTTGCACTGGTGTAAAGTGGAAAGCTACCGCTGAAAAGGCAACCTTACCCAGACACTGAGACACTGTATCAGGCCTCAAAAAGGCTAGGAATCTCCTGGGAAAGGCTCTTTTATCTTCTATGCCTGTCTGTTCCTCTCCTTTTCTTTCTTATATGTTGTGACTGGGAGATTCTTTGGAGAGCAACTGCCTCATAGCACTTATGGCCTATAATAAAGCTAGGCTTCAATTTCACTTGGGACTTCATGGCTCAGCTATTAGGTAAATAATAACAATTCACTGCTTTCAGTGGATCTATGTCACTTTACACCCTCTTAAGGGACAGTGAAGTCCAGAAGAATCATGTATTCTCTAATTACATACTCTAACCTCCAAAAAACCCCTCACTCAGCACTTTAAGCACGGCAAATAGTTACTTGAGGATTGAGGTCCTGAAATAATATGCCCTGTATTGTTTCCAAATAAACATTTATAAATTTAAATTCCCTACTTCAAAATGTCTAAGCATGGCCTACAAAAGTCAACTGAAAACTGAATGTTAAAAGTGCCCTAACCATCAGCCTCAAATAGTTGGTATCTGAGAGTACTCTCAGACAAATTGATTTAGATTTAGCAAAGATAGACACCTTTGAAAGTTGGCTAGTGAGGGAAGGACAGCATATTTCAAATATTTGCCTGCAAAAAATAGATGCAAGTGCATGGACTGTCCATCAACATCCATGGGACAAAATCCTACCCTCCATCAAAACTAATGGCTCCACGTACAAAGGAGAGTGATAAGGGGCAAAGTGGTACTGCTACAGGAATGTGTACCTGCAGAGTTCACATCTGAAAAATCGTGCTGCCTAGCAGTCTGCCTGAGCAGAGGAGGATGGATCACACTGCAGAAAGGTGAGGCTTGAAATTATGAAATGGTTTAGCTTATCACTCACCCTGGCAGACTGCAAATACTACAAAATCCTCTCTGTCCATGGCTTGTGTAAGGTATGTAACATAGTTCTGTATTTGTTCTGTGTCAAAAGAGGAAAATTCTTTCTGCATACTTACCCTAAGAAAGACACCCAGCCGCTAGGCTACATGCTCTGAAAGATCCTTTGTGATTCAATGTCCTGCATACAACATTTGCAAACTCTTGCTTATGTGAAAATCCTATCCAGCCAGAGAGTTAACTTCAAGGCATTCAGAATCAAAGCCTGATTATTGAAAGAGTCCACCCTTCTTAAAATTGTAACTATAAACATGTGTGTGTATATTGTACATATGTAGACAAATGTTCATGCCCAAGCCATCTCAACATCTATATTTGGGTTAGAGGAAGGCAATGGACTTGCAGAACCAGACAGACAAGTCCTACATTCTGCACTAGGAGAAATTTATCACAGAGTAGTTACTACCCAAGATCCTGAAGACACAGCACAGCCTCAGCAGACTAATTTGTTGAGCTTGAGGAGATTCCTATCAGCACTCCTAAAAGACAGATAGGCCTTTTCTGTGCAGTCTAAGAAGTAGACAGTAGGCAGGTATAAAACAGAAAGAGGGGAAGGAGGACAGGATACTGCAACTGAAAGACAAAACCTGGCTAAAACTTTGCATTTGCCAAGTCTTTCACCTGCGGCCTATAGAAAATGGATAACAAGTTTCAGTCACCTTTCACACAGTCTTCAAGTATGCAGGACACTCCTGATAGCTCTGGGAGGGTTTCATGGACTGCATTTAAGCCCAGACCCTGGATACTACTCAGGAGCCATCGTCCATAGACAACATCTGTTTAACAGAGCTTTTAACAGAGGAAATGACCTGAAGTTGCAGCAGAGGAGGTTCAGATTGGATATTAGGAAGACTTTCTATAGTGAAAGAGTGCTCAGGCATGGGAACAGCTGACCCAGGGAAGTGGTTAAGTCACCAGCCTTGGAGATACTCAAAAAACATGTAGATGTGGCACTTCAGGGCATGCTCTAGTGACCAAGGTTGTATGGTTGGGTTTTTTTGTGGGTTTTTTGTGGGTGTTTTCTGGTAGAGTGTGTGTGGTTGTTTGTGTTTGTTTGTAGTTTTTTGTATTGATGGCTGGACTCGGTGATCTCACAGGTCCTTTCCAACCATGATGATTCGGTGATTCTGTGATTTTGTGATTTGGAAGTCATGAACAGTCTACTATTAGTTTACTTGTGTGCAATGAGCCAATACAAACAGAGAATTTGGTCCAAAATGTCGTACTGAATATTTGAGAAGGACTAGATTAACGTCTCATGTGCTGAGTTTTGGTTTGGGGTTTGTTTGGAGTGGTATCATATACCAGACATATGTCATGCTCATTTTGCATAGGTCATTTAAAATTCTGTGTTTAGAAACATTGTGTAAATGGATGGTTCAAAATTACTGAAGAGTGGTTACAAATACTGCCAGGTAAAATACTTTCCATGAAAGCTTTAAAATGCCATACAGAAACTTTCTTATAGTACTTCTACCTGCTATTTCACTAGTTTAATTACAGCAGTCTGAGTTGTCAGAGTACATGGAAATCCTGCAAAAGATCTGGGAGAGAGAGAAAGAGACAGAGCTCTCTAAAAGTATGAAAAGTGGGGGTGGGGGAACGTAAAGTAAAAATTCATCCAAGAAATTAGTCTCAATTTCAAAGTAATGGTCATAGACCATTTAGAATGTCACCATGCTTCTTAAAAACTGTGATTGATGGTATCTGTTGTCAGGATAATGTAACATGAAAAAGAACATCGGACTGTATTAGATTACTTTTTCCATTCTTTTTTTTTTTCCCATTTCTCAAATTTGTGGGTGAATTTTAATGTGTATGAGAGTCAGGGCAGTGCTAGTGGCCAAGCGTGCTCTAGGCAAGAGGTATAAAGGCATCTCCAGAGGCTCTGCCAGAATGTCTTATTCACCCATGCACATTCTACTCCCCACTTCCACGACACCTTGGGCAGTGACCCATGGAGGAGGTTGGCCTTTCTGAGTGATGTCAACCCAAGGGATGATTTCATTATGTGATCAACTGAGAACATGAAGTGACTTAACTGAAGCAATATTATTAACATTCATTCTAAGATCTACAGATGTTAAAAAATCACACAAATCTTTTATTTCATAAACACCTAATTGAATATTTAATTTCTGACTACTGTAATCTATGTTATATGATTAACAGATTTAAAGAGGTATTTCTCATTTTATTGCAGCTTTTGAAGTGACCCTGCCTTGCCACCCTATGGAGACAGGCAATTAAAAGGAGAAAAAAGGGGTCTAGCAACATATAGAAAGGAAGGACTTTGCTGCCCACTTCTCATGTCCTTTATGGTTTCCCCTTTTGATCTGTGCAATCCTCCATCATTCCTTATTACTCCTTCCATTTACTGCCTTTCTTCAGAACCTGTTCCCCCTTCTCCCTAATTTCTCAAAACATCTTCTGAAGTGTCATATAATGAGACTCTTTTCAGCAGACTGCCACAATCTTCTTGCTTTCTTGCTCTGTGACCCCTGTACACAATGCAGTTTGTTGGCCTGCAGGTCTTCATGTGAAGGAAAGATCATGAGTACTTGTTAGTCACAGACCAAATTACTGAGGAAGACCCAGACAGGACAATTCTGTGAGCCTCAAACTCACTGTGGAGGCTTGCTGGACTGATCCTCTTTCGCCTGTGTCCTGTTTCCTCTCTGGTGAAAGCAGGTTGCCAGGCTCCATGGCACTACCTGAAAGGGTCTTGAGCTCCCTTGAAATGATGCTGCACACTGGCAGAAGCAGGACACAAAGGTGCAAAGCCACATGATGGTTAGGATGTACAGGACCCCCTCAATGCCTTCTAGATGTGCTGTAGTAAATTGGAAAACAGCTGTCAACTGCAGGACTTAGTAAAATGTCCTTATTGGAGCAGATGCATCAGTGGAAGAACATGAGTGAATACATCTGTGTGTCACAAGGGCAAATTAATTCTTCAGCCTGAAGGTGGTGAGGATATGGTGGTGGAGTAAACACAGATGTTGTGGGTAGGATCCTAAAGGTGTTATGAGCCAGAAGCTGCATTTGAACCTGTTAAATGCTATCCTTGTACAGCACTAATAGGCAGACAGCAAGCCAGAAGAATCATCTAGAACCCTCACAGACACAGTATTTCATGTGAAGAGTACTGTCAAGAGGCTTAAAGCAGTATCGTTTGTCAGGACTGGTTTCATGCATTAGTGATAATGGCAGGTATGTTGCAAATGCCACTCTGGGGTTAAGATGAGCATACTCACCATCTCCAGGCTCTGGCAAGGGGAATCAAGGTTTCCAACCAGAAACACAAGCAAAATGCAGACATTGCAAACTCCTGCAAATTGAGACTGAAACAAAGGTCAGTGCATACCCTTGTGAACTACTGTTCATCTCTAAGATTCTCATGGCTCTGATTGTGCATGTTAATATACCGGAAAGGTTTTTGCTTTTGCAGAACACTGAGATTGGATCCTGCACCTAGTGAAACCAAAAACCTTTTATGTTCCTTGACTCTGCAGGCAGAACTTCAGGATAGTCGAATCTATTCCTGCAGGGGTTTAGTGATTGAAATTCTGTGTTTGCATGCCAATTTTCCAGCTGATAACTTTTAGACTTGTCAGGACATAAAGACCTGAAAATGAGCACATTTCTAGATGACCATCAGTGTATAATTAGTCCATTAAAATTGTCAAGATGCTACTTTTTGTTAGTTAAAAGATTCATCAAAATCATTCTATTGTTTAAAAATAAAAGACTTTTTTCCCCCAAGGAGAAAGCAGGCTTATTCCTTCACGTGTGATTTATGATCAGAGGTGTGTCACTGTTATAACACTGTTTTGACACCCCAAATGGCCTTGCTGGTAATTCTGAATTGTTGATTTCAGTGTAACTGCAGGTAAGTCAAGTTAAGCAAATGAAAACTGTGCTGGCAATGTGTGAAGTCATGCAAAATTTGCAGCCCTCTGAAAAAAAATCAGACTCTAGATTTTTCGTTGTGAACATTCAAAGACATCTTTTTGACTGCACCTCAATCCCCATATGTAAAATGGAGATGATAACCATGCCTTGGCTCACAAGGTTTCTGTAATGATCAGCTCGTTCAGTTTGTACAGAACAGAGGATCAGAACCACCAGTGCCCTGAAGCACCATTCTTTTACATCAGACAGTGACCTGGCCTCAGGCAGAACATCATTCATGCCAAGAATCCTTCTTAATTGGTGGCCATGTAACACTGACATGTTGAGCTAGTCGCACTGTGATGCAATGTATCATGAGACATGTACATTCTCAAATAAGAAAATGTGTTGCAATACAGTAGATTCTTGTTTCTACATCAACAGTTACATTTTTATTGTGATTTTAATTTTGAAAACACAGTTTTGAATGAGCAATTATTATGTGCACAAAGGTGTTCTAGGAAGCAAGCGGAGCTACCTGACTTGAATTCATAAGGTCCTTTTACTAGGATTTTCGATAATTTTTAATAGATAAACACTAAGAATGGATCATCAGCCTGTGTGAGCTTGTTACAAAGCAAACTTGCGTGGCATAGTTTTTCCATGAAAAGCTTGGTTTGGAATGCAAAAATTTACTTGAAAAAACTACGCATATACAATTTCTAGCAAATTTCCAAAGAAAGGTAGAAAGACTTCTTCTGACAGTTTGGCCCCAAAAGTCCCAAATATGCAATGCTTGTTTGGGTGAGTTTGTTTTATTTTTGTCAAACTTTTTTTTTCCTAGCCAACTTGTACACACTCTTTGCATATTTTTTTTTTAATACATATGAATAAAAGATATTCCTGTGGACTGATGTAGTACACAGGCTTCCCAGATCAAATATTTTCCTTCTCCAGGTGAAATGTGGAAATGAGAGATAGCGTTGTCATTATAGTGTATTATTTGTTTGTTTGAACAAATATGGCCACAGCAATCATTTTCATCGATTTTCTAAGAATAACAGGTTGGGATTTTTTAACTGAAATCAATAAATGCAAAATTTTCCTTAAAGCCTTTGGTGAAAAATATTCCTCCCTCAACCTCATGTATATTAAAGTTCACAGAATATGCTGACTAGCATAATGCAATAAAAGTGATTACTGAGAGGCAGTGGAGGTGATTAAACATCACACAGTAGTCAGAGTTACCTGGAAATATTATGCATCCAACACTCAAGAGAGGGAAAAAAACACAACATCACAACAAACAAGTTCTTTGGAAGTTCGCAGCTCCCAGCCAGCCACCCTGTTCTATGCATGGCTCTATAGATGGGATTTTAATGAATGCATGACAACAGCAGGAGTTGGTTTATATAATGTGAAAAAGTTCATGATTAGAAGGGAGGCAACTGAGTGTCCATTGTAACACACATATTTTGACAAGGAAGGTTTAGGTTCTCCTGAGAAAACAACATAGGAAAAAATCTGCCTGTTTACAATTGACATGGTTAAATATTGAGGAGCTTGTTTAACTGGTTGCAGAGTGAACTGGAGAATTTACTGTTGGCACTGGGGAGCCTAATTCCTCACTTGATGACTAGCTGTCTTAGCCATACATTTCTAAGTCCAAAATACAGTAATGATTTAAAGCAGGGAAAAAACATCAATTAGTCATTTTCAAAATCCCTCGAGGTATTGAAAGTATGGAAACTATTACTTGCAGTGGGGAGAAGTAACTTTTGTCTTATTGCAGAATATGTTGATGATGGCATAAAACTTTAACAAATACAAGATTCCTTGGTCTTCTTACTAAATTTATTGTCAATATGGGTGAAATCTGAGGAGGGAGTATGAGTAATGAACCACAGATCAGAGAAATCCCCACAGATATCTTTCTATTCATTAGAACACACATTCTCTGTTGAAAATGTACATATTAGAGTTGATTCTTTTTACAGGACCTCTTCTTCAAATCCTCCATCTCCCTGTAGTGCCCAACTGCAGCTCTTTGTCTCATTGCAGACCCCCACTTTTAATGTATTATCAGCTTGCCAATCTAGGTTTTTCAAAACTCTGTGAGCTTTAATTTATTCCATATCTCCCACTAAATGAGAAGCATGAGGAAAGTAACATAAACAATAGTTCTGTTCCCAGGGGTTCTTGAACACCTCCAACTCCATGCCAGCTTCAGTGGAAACTGTAAGTTCTCAGGTCACCTTCTCCAAGACCTGACTTCTGATTATTCCTCAAAATATTGTGTTGACTCCAGCCCATTGATCTTAGATATTCTCTATTTCTTTGCCATAAATACACTCCAGTTTATTTGACTGAAGCTGTCTATACTTTAACTTTGTCACATCCCTATGATTTTACTAATTTGATCAAGATTTGCATTAGTAACATATCTACATATGTCATCCTGGAGCCCTGAACAAAGGTATAGATCTGAATTGCTCCCATAAAAATGTAGGCTCTCAGCTGTCTAAGCTCAAAAGCATACGCTTACTTCAGTCACACTGCCCAAATCAGAAATGTTCTGCCCTGCTGATCAGCCTTGAAGACCTGTGTCCATCCAGGCACAGCTGAATCACCGTCTGCCTCCTCATTCTCATCTTCCTTTGGGATCCACAGAGCCACAATTACATTCCCCAGAGGCAGGAGCACAGCTATAGCCCCATATTCGGGGCATTTAACTGAACAAAAAAAAGTTGTCTGTTGCTCCAAGAACTGTTTATGCATTCTACTGGGTACTTTTAAAATCTGTTCTTCAAAAACTACCTTAAAAGCAGAATCCCCAAGTCAGAGGTTCACTTTTAGTGTCTAGTGGGAACACATGTTGAAGAAGGATTGAATGAGGCTGTATTTGAAGAGAAATTGCAAAACCATCCAAGATTAGTATAAGCCATTCTATTGATTTCTATTCACTGAATTAACTATATTTTGGATATCAATGGGGAAAAAAATGTAATGTCTGATCATGTTTTAAAAATAATTTAATATTGCAGCTCCTAAGCAAACTGATGAATGAAATTGCAAAGCTGCTTCCCATCATATTTGAGAAGTCATGGAAGTCTGGTGAAGTTCCCACTGACCAGAAAAGGGGAAACATAACCCACATTTTCAGAAAGAGAAAAAAGGAAGACTCAGACAACTGCAGGCCAGTCAATCTCACCTCTGTTCTCATCAAGGTCATGGAGCAGATCCTCCTGAAATCTCTGCTAAGGCACATGGAAAATGAGGAGATTGTTGGTGGCAACCAACATGGCTTCACCAAGGGAAAATTGTACCTGACAATTTTTTATAATGGGGTCACAGTTTAAGGGGATGAGGGCAGAGCAACTGATGTCACCTGCTTGGACTTGTGCAAAGTGTTAGACATCCTGGTTTCTAAATTGGAAAGATATGGGTTTGATGGATGGACCACTCAGTGAATAAGGAATTGGCTAGATGGTTGCACTCAAAGACTTGTGGTCAACGGCTTGATATCCAAATGGAGATAAGTGATGACTGACAATCTTCAGGGGTCAGTACTGGGACTGGTGCTGTTTAATGTACTTGTCAGTGACATGGACAGTGGGATTGAGTACGCCCTTAGCAGATTTACTGATTACACCAATCTGTGTGGTGTGGTTGACACACTGGAGGGAAGGGAGGCCATAGAGAGGGACCCTGACAGGCCTGAGAGAAGGGCCCATTTAAACCACATGAAGTTTAAGAAGGCTAAGTACAAGGTCCTCCACATGGGTCAGGGCCATTTCAAGCACAAATACAGGTTGGGCAGAAAATGGATTGAGAACAGCCCTGAGGAGAAAGACTTGAGGCACTGGTTGATGAGAAGCTCAATATGAATCAGCAGTGTGCACTTGCAGCCCAGAAAGCCAGCTGCATCCTGGGCTGAATCAAAAG